>NC_135761.1:13758042-13986817 GCF_052425735.1 Oculina patagonica | reverse complement strand
AAGAGTCGATTTCGGTTCAATGACATGCCCCTTGAATGGGTTAAATTGAATACATCAAGCCATTGGAAGCCATTCAGTGTTATGAATATACCGTATTGCAGTCAATATCAGTTTGTTTATTTTTGTTTATATTTTAACCAGGCACAACAAAGAACCGGAGTCAAGTCTGTAAAGGACCAAACATGTGACAATTTTCTAAATGGAGAGATTCACAAAAAAGAGCCAGGTACGTATGACAAGTTCAAACACCAGCAGTGCCTATACAAGGTGTAATCACGGACGTTGTCTTGGTAACATGACGTATGTTTGTGACGACGTGCTCACGTGACAACTTACAAGGTGCGCTTAGTTTCATGACAGCTTGCTGTAGTGAGAAGACCATTTGAATTGCGGGCTCAACCTGCTTCACGCAGCGAGAGGCCGGAAAGTTCTTGTAATTCGCCCTTAGAGTGAACAGGTTGAGGAAGGCTATACATTATATCAAAAAGCTCACATATTTACCCTGTTTTTCAGATGTGATTCTTTCAAGCTGGATTTACAAATCGTCGTCTCTTCCATTTCTAAGCCGATTTGATGCTGACAACGCTCAATTCCGACTTGCGTTACTGTCACGTGACATGAGTAATGGCCAACATGAATTCACTCAACAAGGAAATGAATCAAAGACGACAACGTGTGATGTTCAAGACCGTAGCAGACTTACATCATCAGAGAAAAAGTCTCTAATGATAAAACGACTTATTCCCTTAATTATTTCGTTGTTGATATTAGGCGCTGCAGTCGCCATACATCTTTTAGTTCCTTTGCCGTCCTCACACGAGACGGCTTTAGTTGGTAATGATACACTTAATCATAACATAACTAGTAATGTTACCACGAAATCGCCAACTTTAGTTTAATCACAAATTTGTTCAAGAATTTGAGCCAGGTTTGAGCCTTTTCTACTGTCACGCAACTCCTTTGCCAAAAAGTGAGGAGAATTGTGATGGCACCGATAACAGTTGCGTGACAAAAAACATCAGACATGTCGGGTGGGGGTGGGGAACTTGCATTGAACGTTCGTTGTTCCGTGATGGTACGTTAGTAATGATGAAAGGAAGACATTATTTTTATTATATAAATAATAAACCATACGCTAAATTTCTTGTTCGCTTTTAGTTATCTTTTTTATGGAACCTGCGGGAAAATAATAATAATAAATAAACATTTTTAATCACACTTTCTTTATTAAGAAAGTTAGTTTTTAAAAATAAGTCCATTTTAATTTTAACTCCTAAATCAGGCCAGAGGGGGGCAGTGTTTCAAATATTAGTACTTCTGACTCTTATATTAGTTAACATGGTAATTTAACCTGGTAATTTCAAAAATATATTTAATATTAAAAATGTATATTTTAAGAAGATTTAAGAATTATTCCTGGTAAGTATTTAACTTATTAAATTATTATTCCTAGTAAGTAGTTAACTTATTAAAATGTTATGTGTTTTTAACGTTTAAAGGAATATGCCTGTATTTTAATATCAATAAAATGTTTAAAAGCAACAAGTATGCACAGTATAAGTTTTTGCTTCCTTTTTAATAAAGTACAACCTATTTGTTTTTCGTTAATGTTAGACCCAGGAAAAAAAAAATCAGCGAGCAAATTTGCATTGTTTGGCTTGTTCTTTATTATTATTAGGGACCTTCAGTTCGGAGTACAAGTACGAGATTGAGTACGACTTATGAATTTCAATCTAGTTATTTTTTTGTCTTCGTAGAGGCTGGGAGAGCAACAAATTTTGGCCTTAAAATGTTATTTTAATAGATATTTCTGTTGCAGTTAAATTATATGAAAATGCTTAGAAATCTACCTTCAAAGGGGTTTTAGCATATATTTGGGGAATTTTCGCATTTGAAAGTAACGTTTTGGATTTTTTGGAGCAACGTTTTAGCATTTTTACGAACACAATCGGAACAGGCCTACACCTGAACCTATACCGTAATCCGTAGTTCTTTTTAACATCGTATCGATTCGTACGACTTGCAGGCGTTTTCCCAAGACTTGATTTTCCTAAATTTTTTGTTTGTCTCCTGCCATGTCGTATATTTTAGCTCTAACAGATCGGCTGCAAGCATCTTAGTTTATACAAGTCTCCTTTAAAGAGAAATAATAAAAAAAATAAAAATCACAGAAATGAGGAAAAATAGACCTTTAAAAGTGTTCCAGTTCGCTAGCTTCATTTGCTTTCCAGATAACCTAGTATGCGAACATCCCGTCTTGTTTTGCGCGAGCGGCGAAGTGCGAGACAGTTGCGAGGTCGAAGCCGGAAGCGCAGAATAACATTGCGTGACACTTCTAATTGCCACGGAGACGGAAGGTGACGTCATCCGCCCTCATGCAGCCCCGGGGCATGCAGCGCTCCCCGCGTCTTCCAACTTCCACTTTTACTTTAGACTTGCTTGTGTGTCTGCTGTCTTCGACGCCTACTGCTCCTTGGACGTCCGTAAATGCCATTGCAGGTGTGTTTCTTGATATGTGTAAGTGTTTAATGGTAATTTAGTTCGGTGATTATAATGTTATAAACATCAGTGGATTACGTAGTGGTGCAGTAATTTTGCACATTTGAACACTCGATCGTAGACGACTAGCGAGCCACTAGCGCTAACCAGCATTCTCGATGTATCGCAGTGGCTGTATTTGTCCATTTCTATAAAGTAATCCCTTTCTCCAAGCGAGGGTAGCCGTTCTATGTGTTTTATATATTAGCGATTGCTTTTGAATTCTTGTTTAATAAGTGCAGAAATTTGTCTTACTATGATTCTATTGAATGGACGGTAAGAGTGCGGAGAATACTGCGAAACATCCAAACTAAGATAGCTACTTGTGATGAGTCTAAATATTAAATAGATCAAATACTATAAAGAAAATTGATTTAAGTAAATATGGTGAAATGCAAATGCTTGTGGAGTCGTGAAAATATGATCGCAATTTTGTATAAATGATACACCGTATTAAGTATCAGAGTTCGGTGTTTGTCGAGCACATTCTTCACTAACAGTACAAGACGAACTCAAGTGGTTATAACAAAGTTTTGAAAAATTAAAGCTGAATACAATCAACTTTGTCAAATGAGACACTTGAGCACAAAATTATTGTATTCTATATACAAAGTTGGTGTGGCGTCAGGTGTGGCGTGACTGGTTACGTTTAATCCTTTAGCGCGCCAGACAGTTGCGAAATACGTAAACAAAACCCTTTCTTCCTGCGGACGAAGCCATTGTTAGCCCTACATTTACATGTAATGTAAGGCTAATTTTGGATACTTACAAGAATTTCCAAAAACAGTTTATGACTCACAGTTGTGTAGTTTTAAGAATTCTTTAGACTGTTTAGACAGCCTGTTTTAATACAGTCGAGCACAATTAACACTGATGGCTGCATCTAGCGGCTTCTGTATATACCTTATTGTTACTTATTTTCGCGGGAACTTAATTTCGCGAAAATGGAACAGGCATATTTCGCGGGACTTAAATTTCGCGATTTAACCAAATAAATACGTTAAGAGGAACTAAAAAATTGTCAAAATACTGGTCTGAAATAACAAACAGTGAGTCTCAAAATTGGCACAGCTGATTTAAATTTTCCACTAGCAATTGCTTCCAATGACACAAAACTTAAGGTCGCGGGGGACACCTTAGGCTCATCATTATGCATTTATTTAAAGCGTATGCACGAAGTTCAACGACTGACATCGAGAACTTTACGACGAGATATTTGCATAAAAAATATGAGCACGCGCGCGTGATTTGATGTGTTTGCGTCTGGAATTGTTTGTCTCTTTGAAAACGCATTGTTCTCATCATAAAAGCGTGGAATATAATTACTATAATTACCATTTTGAAACCGTTTTTTGATCGGCACACCTTCGGAAATCTCAAAGTTTGGACTTTTCCGAAAATTTTGTGGCAGAGAATTCAGCGCGGATATAGAACTTCATGAGCTGCCACTGCAGAGAGGTAAACTAGGAATACTGTAGTGTCTCATAACAGAGGCGGAATTTTAAAAGAGCGCTTTTAGAAAAAGGTAGAAGGCATTCAATAGCCGATTCCCTCTATAGCGCGCGCCTGCAGGGAATCACGGTAGTTGTATTAAGGTGGCTTAATACAGTTTT
This sequence comes from Oculina patagonica, assembly GCF_052425735.1. NCBI lineage: Eukaryota > Metazoa > Cnidaria > Anthozoa > Scleractinia > Oculinidae > Oculina > Oculina patagonica. The sequence continues at coordinate 13,982,666 of NC_135761.1, read as the reverse complement.
GAGAGGGCAAATCAGTCCAACCCTTAATTCTCTTGTACAATCTCCAGAAAAGTTTTGTCTTTCTCTTATCACTGTTTGTTACATCCTAAAACCATCTAATGCGATATTTGGAAAATACAAATGCTAATAAACAGCTTAAATGAACGGCCGAGTGCTTGAGAGGGGACTGGCACTAGTAGTTAAAACGGCGTTTTTCTGAAAATCTACCCGTACGACCCTACCTCAAAATTTCAGAAATAAGAAATTGGCTTTGATTTATCATTCATGCAAAATAATATAAAAATCTGTAAGACAGATTTTTCGCAAAATAGGAAAATGTGATATTTTGACGATTTTTAAAGAGCTCAAAATCTGTCTTACAGATTTTTTCAAAATTTTGGCTGTGGTCGTGGTTCACCCCTTAAATTTAATTGTGAAAGTTTCATAATAGGTTGTACGGTAGGTTTTCGAGAAAATCTGGATCAAAATCTGGCTTTTACGACCTCCGAGGCGAATCAAATTGCGCGTGCGAGCGCGCGCTAATATGACCCATGCGTCGCGAGCGATAATGAAAGACAGAATTAGAACTTCTCTGTCGGTTGTTTATCTACCTTTTTTGTCGTATTGTTTTCCGTCCCAGGTTTCAAGACCTATCTGAAAGTATTTTGAAGTTTTCTTTTGTATAACAGCAACGATGCACATTACTGTGTCTCGCACATGGTTTGATGAATACAACTACCGTGATTTCCTGCAGGCGCGCGCTATAGAGGGAATCGGGTATTAAAATTTGCGCATTTAAATCGCCATAACTTGCTGGAAAACTTTAAATTAAAAAATCCGCTTCTGTTATGACACTCTAGAGATATTAACTAATTAGTTTTTGACAAGATCACAGTGTGCTGTCTCCTACTCGTTCTACTAACTCTGCCACGAAATCATGTTCTTCCCAATTTGGCAGTATCGTGGCTATAACATCGCCGTAGGTTCAATCTACCAAATAAAAGATGACATACATAATCTTTTATCATTTCTTTATGTCTCTGTAAAATTTGAGCTTAATCGCATTCATAACAGCCGAGGAATAAGCGTTTTAAAAGATGCAGGTCAAGCAAAATTTCGCTTCATGAATTTATTCATGCTGTATATATCCCCCGCGACCTTAAAACAGTTTGAAACGTTCTTTTGCAACAAAGTAGAGCTACTTTGACGACCGTACCAAGATATTTATGTAGTAAACTGACGGCAACGTTGATTAATTATAATGAATTAAATGGGGTATTAAAGTTCGCGTCGTTATTTTTCGCGAGAACCTTTTCTCACGGGTCTTTAATTAACTCGCGAAAATTAAGTCCCTCGAAAATAAGTAACAATAAGGTGTTGAAAATCACAAGGAAACTGTGAAGCTATAAACATATGGACCCCACAAACATGTGTTTTATATTTTGTTATTTCAGCGGAATCTTGATTTCTCGAACCCTTGATATCTTGAGCCTCCCGATAACTCGAACCAACTGAAAGCCTTTTTCCTTGGATTTGCTTCACTCAGTCGAACACTGCATTTTTCCCCTAATTTTTTGTCTCGTGTCGCATGACGTTGTCATGACGACACGAGATATATTCTACGGGGGACAAGGTGCATTCCATGCGTGTTTGCTTTCTGAGGCCGCCGAATTTTCCCGCCATGTCAACATTTTTCCCGCCATGTCAACATTTGCTTTGTGAGGCCGCGGAATTTTCCCGCCATGTCAACATTTGCTTTGTGATCTGAGGCCGCCGGAATTTCGTAATCAAAGAACAGATAATGTTTCTTAACAAAGGTCGCAATTAACGCGCTGGTTTATCAAACTGTAGATTAGGAGTATTTATTGTAAAAGGTTAATTATGTAAAAATACAGGCACGCTTTACTGTTCTTAAAATTTTTTTTCTTTTTTACGTTTATTGCTGTAGTTAGTTCACAGTCCTCTTCGGGTTTTCTGATCGGTGCACTCCCACGATGATATTAAGCGTTGACCTTTTCTGTTATTAAACGACACACAATGCAGGTAGAAGAGATGACGTTTTTTTCTGAACTTGCAGCAAACGAGCAAATTATTAGTGGTCCAACAGGCAATATAAATGGAACAGAAATAAGGCCCCTTTTAGCTGGCGACATTGCCTATCCACTAACGAACTGGCTAGTGAAACCCTACCCGGACAGAGGACGCCTGACTCAGGAGCAGAGAAAGTTAAACCTAAAGTTCGGTGAGCTACGATCTGTAGCATTTGGCATGTTGAAAGTACGCTGGAGAATTGCGTTGAAAAAGGTTGAACAAAAAACGAGCATCCTAAAATAGACTATGATTGCTACGTGAGTTTTGCAGTATTAAAAGGGGTGACAACGATAACAACGATTCAATAACAGAAGATAAACGATTAGATAAAGACAATTATTTTGATGCTAAATCTTAAAAATGTCAACTGTGGCGTTTGTTTGTTCCATTTGCCTGCTGCGTCATGGAACATTTCAGCCGATCGTTCAAAACTTGCGTTGTGCTGTTCCATACTTTTTTCCCACATTTCAATAAAAGAACTCTGCCAGTATGGAGTCGTACTTTTTTGCCTTTCTTTTCTCAGGCGGTTCTGATTCATCGAGAGAAACATTTACACTTTCGATTTGCGAACCCTCGTTTACACTCGGCTCTGAGGTATAAAGGTAGAACTCATTGCCATTTTAATAATCGGCCATAGGAATCGGCCATTTTAGAGGGATCGATGATGTGGCGGTGTCCCATCACCTCAACAAAGATGTCGAAATAGGGAAGCCTTCTTTAATTTTCTGAATTCCATCTTCTCCAGTCGAGCGAGATCGCTGCTTGAACTGCTTGAACTCGTACTCTAGATTCTTCACCTGCTGTAGCATTCTCTGGCTTTCTGGACACCTTTCTTTATACAAAGAATAGATATCTTTCCAGATTTTGATTTTTTTCTCTTTGTGAAACTCCCCACAGCTTACTGAATTTGGGGGCCCACGCTTCAAGAAGTCCGTGCGTTTCTTTCTCAGTCCTATCAGCAGACTTAACGCGAGGTTTTTTCGTTTTGTGTTTGCCGTAGCAAGTACTTCGACATCACTTGCAACTGAAGACTGAGGCGATGGCAGCGATGGCGTGCTTCTTGCCAGTAGAATTAGTGATTGCAAGCGAATTGGATCATGTGCAGGCTCTGGACCTGCTGGCAGGCTTCGCAGTTCAGCTGGATTATAAAATGTGGCGCTTTTCAATGGAAATGGCCAATATTGGCCGCCGTTCATTGGCTGATCTGAATTTGCTTCTCTTGCAAACCGTCGATTTAAGTTATCGCGAAAGGAACAAAATGCGTGATTTGTGATTGTGTGAATTTTCTTTGTACAAAAAGAAATGAGCGTGTCATACAAGTCTTGCGTGTTCTGATAACGCATTTGATTGGCATTCCGCGATTTCCTGAAATTGTTTTGATAGCGCGTAAGATATATTTGCCGTGATTCACTGAGCCTGAGGCGAATCATTGTTTTGGAAGTGCACTTCGGTTCTTTTGAACACGATACGTTGCCACGGCTACAAAGTAGGCTACTTTTTAACTGTTTTCTAAAAGTTGAAATTAGACCTGTTCACATCTGAAGTAATTTTTACTAAGCTAGAGTATTAACCGAGCGTATTAACCCAACTACTTTTAAGGAAATTTTTCAAAAAATTAACAAATAAAAGAGGCTGACAAATGCGGTGTTGAATGATTGTTCAACAAAAGTTGATATACGATACAAGGTCAAACGGTGTCTTGTCAGTTGTTTACATCGAATGTAAGAATTTCTGTCTACCTAGAACTCGTCAAATATAAGTTATCTCTTTCGTTTATACTTTGCATTAGTTCTTTCTAACTGCCAGAGAGTAGTTTGCTTTCATGTGCTTTGTGTTCTACGCGGCGATAACTTGATTTCTGTTCGAAAAGTAGCCGGGCAGTGGCTTTGCCATGAACATTATGTAGCAGTGTAGCGTTTCAAGAAAAGAATAGCTTAGTGTAGTGTGTCAAACTTATACAGATGCGATTACGCATCGTCCTTTTACCGTGGTAAAAGGGCTCTTTACTTCGGGAAACTCACAAATCGTGTGTGACCGACATTTCCCAAGGTAAATTTACCGCGGTGTTTTTCCCTGGATATATTAAAAAGAACAAACGAATTGCCCATGAAAGTTACCATGGATACTATCCATGAAGTTACCGAGGTAAAGAGGTAGGTTTTTCAAGTACCCCAAGATAAAATTACCGAATGCGAGGCAAACTCAAAGATAAGCAAATAAAATAAACAGAGAAATTTATAATTAAATAAATGATGGCGCGAGGTTAAGATTTCCGGAGGTCAACTAAAAAAAATTGATTGATAAACTCTTATCAGTGGAGTGCCCGGAAACATGCACGCTAACTTTCATTTTTCGGTATTCACGCTTATTATTACCATTTGGACTGTAGAACATTTTCAATTCTCACCAATCAAACAAACTAAATGTAAAACCAATGGAATGAATTTAAGTTTGGTGACAAACTAATGAACGTAACAGGATCGGAGATGACATTTCTTTTACATATTATCTCCCGAAATTATCGGAAAGGTATGGCCATAATGGAAAACCTTCAATGATCTTCATTGCCTTGCTGTGTGTTCAGATTACATGCCCAATATAGAAGAATAGAACCCCTATTATGCGGCCATCCTCGGGGAATTGCAACTGGCCGCTTAATTGCTGGTTTTCACTGTCACGCAAGTAACGATACTGTCACGCGCTGCAAAAAATAAATCCAAAGCTATTGAGTTAAACAAATCAAGAATTTTACAGGTTGTAGAAAATAACAAGATAGTCTACGTATCCAAGTCTCAGATCTGTACGGTATTCCGTACTCGAGTTATCCGTCATAATGTTTAACACAAATTTAGAGAGCACAGTATGGAAACGCCATGTTGGATCCCATGTGGAGGGGCACCAAGATGGCCGCCGGAATTCAATGAAAACATCCGGCATTCACTTCAGTTCACCTTCGTGAACATGTAAACATTCATATAAACACTTCTTGTAAAGCCTCAATTGTTCAGATCGTTAAAAATAACAGGATGAGGCATTCTTTTTAAGCATACGTGACAGCCTTCAGGCGGCCATTCTGATGTCGTGTGGCGCAAAACTCCGAAATTCAAAATGTTATTTCTCACAGACGGTGGATGCTATCGAGCTGAAAACCTTCAATAAGATATATATTAAGGACGTCTAATAGCTAGTGAAGGATAAAAAGTCAGAGGGCTCGCGATTCTGGATTTAGAATTTTGATGACGTCACGTGAAAACCAAGAATAGGGGTTGGCCGCTTATTAGCATAAGACATTATAAAAAGGTTACGTTTCTTCAATACAATATAGCATGAAAAGGAATAACGGAATCACATGAAGACGACAATAAACCTGTGTTTGAAGGATTTTATCAGCCGTCACTCTCATTTTTGTTGAAAACAAAACCAAACATCGTAAATTACATTCTTACTGGCCGCTAAATAGGGGCAAAAGCAATAGAAAAACGCTCATCGGGACGGCAAAAAGGTGGCCGCGGCCGCTTAATAGGATTGGCCGCTTAAGAGGGGTTTTATTAACAGTATTTTACTGACAGTAGTTTCGGGACTTTAGTAACTGGCCGCTAAACAGGAGGTGGCCGCTTAATGGGTGGCCGCTTAATAGGGGTTCGACAGTACTCTATTTTCTAATATTCTTCTTTGATCGTTAAAAGCGGGCAATGAATCGCAAAAGAAATCGAAAACAGCGCAAAACGGTCGGCGCAAGGTGACGTAGAGAGCAGAGGTGTAGTCTCCTAGTGAATGTTGTGTAACCCTCACTTCATGGTTGTTGTTAGTGGTGAATGGATGCTCACCAAACAGTTTCCGTCTTATTTCAAGTGCACCCTTCTTAAACTCGATAGCAGAGTTGTAGTCTCCAACTGGATGTTGTGTAGCCCCCACTGAAAGATAACTGTCAGCAGTCTCTATATGTTCTTCACCAAACAGTTTCCGTCTGATATGCTTCTTGGGCTCAAGAACGGAGATGTAGTCGCCTAGTGAATGTTGTGTAACCCCTGCCCCAAACAGCCTCAGTCTGATGTCGAGTACACGCTTCTCTGACTTAAAAGCTTCTGAGCAGTCCCCTCTCCTGTGTTGAATGGCGGCTTGATCTAAATAGATGTCTGGAAAAACCGAATAGCGAATAGTCGCGAATAGTACGAATACTCCCGAATAGTCGCGAATAGTATGTGATAAGTCGTGAATAATGGCCAATAGAAGCGAATAGTAGTTGGATATATAGTGACGAATAGTAACAAATAATGACAAATAGTTTCAAATACTAACGAAGAGTTGCGAATAGTGACGAATAGTCCTGAATAGCGACGAATACCATATTATATCAAAACAGTAAAAAATTTTAAATGTTTGAAACTGCAGCTATTTATCCTGGAAAATACATTTCCGTCTTGTTTTCGACTAGCACCCTTCATCTGATTATTGTTTTCTTCAATTTGTAAATCGGCCAAAACCTCTTTAGTACAGTCACCAAAGTTTCCGTTTGCCGAGACTCCTTGAACCAGATCTTTGTATATGTCTAGTAGTTTCTTAGTCTTTGACCACTGTGCTATAAAACACTGACAAAATCGCAAAATTTAATCCACTTTTGCCTTAATTTTTTTTTTGCAATCGCGCAAAGTAATACTCGCGAAATTTAATTAAGTACGCGCAAAATTAGTAAGAATAAGGTAATTTGGAATGCCCCTTCTTTATAATCCTCTGCACCCTTAGCGAATTGAAACTGTGAAGTTGCCTTTAAGACGAAACAGAACTACCTGGTAGAAAACTAGCCTTTGAGCCTGAGAACTTTACAAAAAAAAGAAACAAGACCTCAATACATCAAAAAGAATTATAAACGAACAATCACTGTATGAATTTATAGAACGAAAACAAGCTTAGCACCAAAACGAGGCTATACCTCGTGGTTTAACATAGACTACGAGCAGTCCCTATTTTTTCGCAGAGTCCGTCGAGCTTGAAGCAAATTTTTTTTTCGAAGAGTTCGTCGAGCTTATAGCGAAAAAAATTACGCGCGGGGGGAGGAGGCGGGGCGAGGCGAGAAGCGAAAGTTTAAATCGCAAATTACACATATTGAAAAGAGAGTGACACGAGACAGCCCAAAGGGCCTTTGATTCAAACTACCGATTTCTCCAGAATTTCACTAGTTGCACCTTACTGCCGCTCATTAACCGCCATATATAGCGTGACTCGCCTAATTTTATCCGTCTGCGTGCCAGACAGTTGAGAAATAAATTATTACCTTAAGGTTACTATTTTAAGCGGCTACTAATTTGAGAGATTTTTTCAGAGCAAGATTTAGTGACTATTTAATTTAGCGATTTTACGAAAAATTTAAAAAGTTAGTGACACCATATAACTAAGGAAAAAAATAGGCACGCAAAGCGTGCAGGAGTTATTTTTTTCAATTTATGGGGTGGCTCATTGAGGGTGGCTTGGGGTGAGACTGGGTGACCTGTTGGGATGGCTTATGTCATGGGTTGAGCAATTTTTTGTATGGCAGCCCACGGAGTCACTTTTTTGCACGAAATTTGCTTGCAAACGAAATATTTTTTACGTGCACTTTGTACATCAGAACTGTTTTATTCAATACGTGAATTTTCATTATTTAATTGAAAAACAAGAACTAATTAAATTCTCAAAATGTCACGTTCTTATTCTGTTTTTAAATAAGCGCTTTGAAAAGAGCTTATTTTGTTGCTAGTTTTTTAACAACCGTGACGTAAGTTATTACCTATACCGGTTCATTAAATGTTTGAACGAGATGTTTTAAAGGTATAAACACAAACGCCACTTCTGAATTGGGGAATTGAGCAAGACGTTCAAGAGACTAATTAAATTAATTGCGGTTTGCAGTTGGCGTGACGGAGTCTCCAGTAATATTTAGGAATTTAAAGACGATTCCTTTCCATTTCTTTGACTCTTTGTAAATATGCTTACAGTATTAACATCATGATGACACATTATTCTTTAAATCTGCTTTGTGCAAATGCTTTATGTAATTTTTAATTTTTACTACGGTCAGGAAAGCTAGCCTCTCCAAAACAAACGCTTGAATAAGACGAATAACAAGTTAGTGTTGGGCCTTTTGCTGACCGGCGTGTGCGTTGTAAGCAGGCGAGCGTTACGAAAAACACGTTTTTAATCCAAGGTTAATTCACAACTCACCAATTCCGCCTCCTACAAATCTAAAATCTTCGAACGAAATCGCTCACTACAACTGTGTGAGATTGCTTCCCCTTTATAAACTACAATTTGATTGGTTCTGATAGTACCTGAAACCTGATTGGTGTGACAAACAAACATACTTCACTGACTGACTGACTACACGGTCCATCACGACGGCTAAGAGCCATTTTTGAAAAAATAACTCAAAATTAAATGTTCAGTAAAAGAACAAACTAACATGAAATTGAACGAAAATTTGCATTGCCACGGAAAGAACAAAGTTACCGGCATCCATTAAGTCGACCATGTAGGAGGGGTACTTAAATTTAACATATATATATAAATAAATAATTTACTTATATTGCGCAATTATCAATTTAAAAATTTTCAATTGCGCATTACAATATAGTTAAAAAAAAAAACTAAAAATTTAAAATTTAAATTCACAAGCTAAAAAAGATTAAAATGTATATGACTATAAAAAGAAATGTACAATTAAAAAGCTTTTAAAAATAAAAAGGTCTTGATGGCTTTCTTAAAACTTTGCAGTTTTCGGGTGGTTGAAAATTTTATATTAAGTAAATAACGAGTAATAAAATATAAAATAATAAAATAATAAAAATTTTATATTAAGTAAATAACGAGTATAAAATATTAAATTTGACCAAGACAATTTTTAGCGAGTACTAAATTTAGCAATTTTTTGCCCAACTCGCTAAAATCGCTAAATTTAGTAGCCGCTAATAATAGTAACCTTAAGGTAACACGACTCGCTTTTAACACTCCATTTACATGAAAATTAAGAAAGAATGACTGATGAATTCAGTGTTTAAACAGTTCTTGATTTTTTTTTTTACTTCTGGCTTTTGCCCGAAAAGGAAATCTGTTTTTATACTTACTCCGGTAACCAAACGCCACAGCGTGCGTACACTATTTGAGATATGGATGCACGCGGCAGGTCGCTAAGCAAGAAAGAAGCATAAGAGACGGTAACCTGCGATCAGGCGTTCTTTTTTCGTTTTTCGAAAGTGAAAAGGGGAGGGAGGGAGGGCATGATCTCAGGTTAAAGAGTCGGTCGAGGCGATAGCCGAAGGCGACTCTAATGTATTGACTCGAGGGCGACTCAATAGTTTACGCTGTGTCGTAAACCTAAAAGGAGATCAAACTTTTGAACGGGTATCAGACGGGGCACAGAGTTAACATTCTTTTAGTATTATGGAGGGATGTATTCTTGATATGTAGCTTTTCAAATTCACTAGCAGAAAATTGAAAAAAAGTAGAAAAGACTCGGGTAATAGTTACAATTTTTTTTCCTGCGTTGTTTGCTTTTGCCATGTCACGTCACATTAGCGCGCGGGCTCAAGTTGAAGCTATTCGTCAGCGTCCACCCATTAACAAGTAGACGCTAAATTAACCAATCAGAGCGCGCGCTTTAAGTTAATAGATCAGCAACAAGTGAACTCAAGTGCAACTTTATGTCCATTCTATTAGTTTCAAGCAACCTTTCTTCTCTTTCAATTCTTGAATTCCATTTGAGAGTTTTGATTGATGCAGTATTTACATGTAGGATACTTATTTTTGATGACAATTTGTCGTCGTTCCTATGCAGACCAAGCAAACTATTGTCTGCAAGCAGAAGCCACATGATATTTCTTGTCGCGTGCACACGCACACGGGTTTTCAAAACGTTTTTTGTATTTACTTGTCCACACTGAAAATGCTTCAAAACGACGGAAATGAACTTCTTCGACATTGACTGCGCATGTGTCAAAGTGAAGAGCTTACCGTCAAATCACAATTTTGCTCCAGCGGACTCTGCCCGGTTTTGATAGTTTGAACATGGGCAGGGTGCTCATTTTGAATTGTCAGCCAATCCAGCCAATCAGATTTGAGCTAGCCTGTTCACAGCCCTCTATTTTATCGTGTTTTTCTTCAATCATTAAACGCTGGGAAAGAATCGCGAGAGAACTGGACTTTGTTTCTCTACCGGTCTTTCGCGTTAAAAAATAGAAAGGCTGTGCTCTAATTTGAGCGGACGTCCATGAATCTCGGACCTTTTCATGCTGTTTTTTTTATATTATATTTTTTAATTTGTACTTTTTGCCCTTTGCAGTTCAAATTCTTTTGTATTTTGTACATACCGACAAGGCTTTGAGGTCAGATTAGCAAGAACACAAAAGATTAACAAATGCTTAAAAATGTCTATTGGAAGTGGTCAAGCGTTGGTCTTAGGGCTCAAGGCGTGCTCTGGTGACAAAATTGGTAAATTACCTAATTAAAAAAGCCTTTCGACTGGGACTGGAACCGATGTCAGTGTTCTCAAGCATCAACGCTTTCACCCCCGGGGGGGGGGGGTACTCCCTATAATGGCCTATACGGGGAGGCTCCGCCCGAAAGGGGTACCTTTTTCAGGCTTAAGGTATATGAAAGGGTAGGGATTTTTTAAGTTTTGGTATACGAAAGGGTATGGAAATCTGTCATTTAGGTATTTAAAAGGGTCTTTAAAAATATTTCGAACAGACGCAATTTACGGCTGTATTATTTTAATGTATTAAGCGCTACGTGAAAATGACAAGAAAACGTCCTGTTCTAAGTCTATGCCATATCTCTTAGGTATATGAAAGGGGTACCCTTTTTCAGTAAAAGGTATACGAAAGGGGTATAATTTCTGTCAAAAATGGTATATAAAAGGGTAAGGGGTGAGAGCTTGGGGCAGAGCCTCCCCGTATAAAACTTTTTTGAGTGCCCCCCCCCCCCCGGGTTTCACCCATCCACACTAAAACGATAGGGTTACGTTTACAAAATTCCATACTTTAGAAGGCATCTTCAGAAATGTCTGTTTCGGGTACAAACAAAAGTCGTTTTCCATCGGTAGGCAGAAAAGCATCAAAAAGCTGAAAAGTAAAAACTACGTTTATAACATGCGTATATGTTGTGGTTTAAATTTATCTTTGGTTAAATATTTTTCAAACCAGTTTGATTTTTGTTTTTCATTGTCTCAACTTCATTATCATAATCTGAAAGAAAGCGAAATAAAAATCAAACTGGTTTGAAAAATTTTAAACCAAAGATAAATTTTAACCAAAACATATACAAAATAGATTGGTTTTCTTAAGTTGCTGGAAAAGTAATCTCTAGTAAATGTATATGTTTGTTAAACAAAAGGCTCACGCTCCCTGACTCAATAAATCAATGCAATATCAAAGTTTGCACACTCAAAGGTTTTGTAATTTTTTTTCTCATAGGAGTTTGGCCTCTCGGCATGCCATGACATCTTCTTTACAGCAAGCTCAAGAACATGGCACAACATTCTCAAGAAGATGGCGAGCTATATTCGTCCGCTAGCAAATTAAAAGTAACAATTATAGCATCGGAATGGGGGTCGACTGAAGGTGGACTGTCCACCATTAACAGAGAATTAGCCATACAGCTGGCTAAATTCCCCGAGGTTAAAATCACATTTTTTGTACCAAATTGCAGCAAAGAAGATGAGAGAGAGGCCCTAAGTCACAACATTGAAATTGTCAAGGCAACAAGACTGGTTGGCTATGAGGAACTTGAATGGCTTAGCTTTCCGCCAGATCATTTGCAGATCGATGTAATTGTTGGCCATGGGGTGAAGCTTGGTCGCCAAGCACAAGTGATAAGAAAGTTGCACAGATGTAAGTGGTTTCAAGTTGTCGACGCAGTCCCTGAAAAACTAGGAATGTTCAAGTCCTACGAAGTAGAACTTTGCAAAAAGGCTGACTTTGTTGTAGGGATTGGGCCCAATATAAGCAATGCTCTTCGCGCATGTTTTCGGTGGTGTAAAAAAGATCAAACCATTCTTGACATTACCCCCGGTGTCTTTGACGAATTTCTGAATGTTGAATACGCTGCTGAAGAGAGGAAACGGTGTGGCGTTTTAGTGTTTGGCCGTGGAGATGTTGAAGATTTTCAGTTAAAAGGTTTTGACATTGCAGGCAAAGCAGTTGCTCAGTTGGAGGACGCTCATCGTATTTTTGTTGGTGCATCCGAAGGAAAGGAAGAGGAGGTAGCAAAGCGGTTTCTCGATTGTGGTGTTCCTGCAAGCCGCCTGACAGTAAGAAGCTTCCGAGCGAGTTTGAAACGATTGTTTTGCGAAGTGGATCTCGTACTCGTGCCTTCCAGAACAGAAGAATTTGGTTTGGCAGGACAATTAGCCCTTTCAGCTGGCGTTCCTGTGATTGTTAGTAGAACCTCAGGATTTGGAGAAGCCCTACTCAGGGTACCGTTTGGTGCAGCGTTTGTGATTGATTGCGAGGATTACAAGGTATGGGCTAAAGCAATCAATAGTTTCTGGAAAAAAGACAGAAAGGTAAAACTTGAGGAAGCTAAACAGTTGCGTTCTTTCTGGGGAGAAAACTACAGCTGGGCCAAACAAAGTCAAGGTCTTGTTTCCAAGATGATCAGCATCACTAATGGTATGAAACAAATGCGGCTAAATAAGTTTTATCATGTTAATTATTTACGACTACAACTGACGTTTGAGATTGCATACGTTCATAATTATAAAGGCCGAGACACACTTGGCGATAAATCGCTGCAACATGACGCCTCGTGTGACATGGTGCATTTGTGTGAAGGTCTTTGTCGCAGCGACAAAATGAGCAAAAGCAGCGTTGCCACAGCGTGTATACACGTCTGCTACAAAATATAAAATTAGCCAATGAGAGAGCGTCATGTATTTTCCCATGAATCCTCATAAACCCATTCAAGATGGCGACTGAACATGCGGCAAATAAACAATCTGAACAACCCGAGGATTTTTCCCCTTCAGCATGGAATGTAAGTTGTAACCATGTAAAATGCTAATTCAGTATTTTGACTCCTGTGGGATAAAAATTACAAAGAGTATGGGAAAAAGCTACTCCAAATTCGCTGCATGTGTACCAAACAAGCGTCTTGTTTTGGAAGCAGTAGTTCACACGGGGTGACTTGTTGCAGAGACCTGTCACTGCGACTTGTCACCTAGTGTGTCCCAGCGGCTTAACAAACGTTCCACTGAGCTCACTATTTTTTTGGCTTGGACACTCATTATCTAAATTTTCGCTAATTTAATTTTATCAAGTATGTGTTTATCAATGTCTGTTAACCGACTTGCTATAAATTGTATGCTGTGAAATTCATTATGTTAATTAATAGCGTAATGGTTCCGTTAATAGCGTTGTATGATTTTTTCACAGCTGACGTTGGACACTGCTTTGTTAAACGAACAGACTGGAGAAAACTACCTGCTCACATTACACCGCAATCAGAGCTTGTGTACCCAATGACATCAAGACCACGAGGGATTACATTGATCATAAACAATGAGGTTTTTGATCAACCTTCTGATCATGAAATTCGCCAGGGGTCAGAGAAAGATGTCAAAGCACTTGAAAGGTTGTTTGAGGCACTGTATTTTAAAGTGAGAACTGAACGAGATATCGGAGAAGAAAAGATTAAAAAGGTCTTGGATAATTTGTCTCAAGAGGATCACAGTGCCTACGAATGCTTGGTTGTATGGCTGATGAGTCATGGCCGGGAGGGACAGTTCTACGGATCTGATGGAAACCCCGTCTTGATTGAAACAGTGCGGGATTTTTTCAGTAATGCACGGTGTCCGACGTTAAAAGGCAAGCCAAAACTCTTTTTCATTCAAGCTTGCAGGGGCAGTCAGAAGGAGGAAGGCGTACTGACTGATTCACCATACCACCCCAACCAGGAACTAGCAACTAATAATGTTGCGGTCTCGAAATTGAATGTTGGTGAAACCATGCCAGACCATGCAGATATCCTGATGGCATATTCAACTGTAAGTGGCTATGCATCATTTAGAAATCCATGCGATGGAAGTCGTTTTGTCCAATGCATTGTGGAGGTCTTTCGGGAATTTGCAGGCCATGAAGAAATTCTTAGCTTGCTTACTATGGTTAATGATAAGATTTGCAAAATGGGTGATATTGACTCTAAGCAAGTGTCTGAACCCACATCAACCTTAAGGAAAAAGTTGTTCTTTTGGCCTGGACAATAAAATTATTATAAGCTAGCTAGCATGTCATTCCAGACTGATTCACAAAGCCGTTTGTCAGATTGCAATTGAAATCATACCTAACAGTCAGAAGTGTTTTACTGTGGAGGATGAAAGTAACGTTGCAAAAGTGTTTGTAAGTACTATCTACAAGATAATGCAATGCAATATTGACACTCCCCTGGTGGGGCTTTTCAGCTATAATAGATGTTAAATTAAAAAAAAATGAATAAAAAACAGTTACAAAATAAAAAAGCAATTAAAACAATTATTATTCAACTGCTCTTCGGGAGTACAAATAATGCGCGAAACGAGTCAAAATATCTCACGATATTTGTACTCCACAAAACCAGTTGAATTATATTTGTACTCTACAAGACCAGTTTAACAGGTTCCGCATTCCTCTTTAACGCACAAATGACTTAAAAGCGTTGTGAAGTGAGCATTTCGGCGAAAGAAAACGTTGGACATTTTATTATGTAGTATCGCTATAATTTTACTCGCCATATGTATTTTGACTCGCCCTTCAGTCTCGCCAAAATACTGCAAGACTCGTAAATAGACACAGCGATACTTTTTTTTTTTTTTTTTTTTTTTTGCGGCGGTTTGGTGTTCCGGCTTTATTTATTTTTCTAAGTTCACAAATTGCTTGTGGGTTTTTACATTTTTTTTAAGGTCTAAGCCGGTTTACAATTTCAAGGTCTTCGCCAGTTTGAGTCGTATTCCATAGTTCATGATCCAAGTCCATTCCAGGTCCAAAGTTCCATAGTGATAATCTTTAACTTGTTTACAAGATAGTTCTTGCGTAATAAAAGTTCCAGGCTTGTCGCCAGTTCAAAGCTTGAGTTGTAATTCCAAAGCTTGTGGTTTCCGTGATTTAACCTCCAATCAGTAAGGACATTCAGCGATTTCACCTCCAATCGCAAGGACATTCACGCGATTTCACCGCCAATCGTCAAGGTTCCAAGTTCACGCGATTTCACCATAATCGTCAAGGTCAAGTTGAAGCGATCCTCCATCGCAAGGTTTAAGAATTCACTGTGTTCACTGTGATTCAAGAAGCAAAAAAACCCGAAAAACGGGGAAAAAAAGCGACTCTCGATCCACCCGACTAAATAGCTATTTAAACCGCGAGCGAGAAAACCCAAAACAAGGCCCTAATTTGCTGAGCTAAACCCACCCGAAGTCCTACCCGCCGGACGAACTCGATATTTCCTAGTAAAAATAGACCCGAAAATAAAGAAAATCACAAGGGGAAAAACCCAACAAAAAAATAATTTGGCCTAGATCAACTTCCCGTGACTGCTCACGCCCGAAGGCTCAGTGAGACAGCCATACGCCCGGCGAGTCCGAAACGTAGCCGATCGAATGGCAGATCAAGTATTTATGCATCTGAACCCCTAAAAAGAAGAACACGAAAATGTCTAATAAGATATTTATATACTGTATAATATATAGATTTAAGCCCCATTTACATGGCAGAAAATGTGTGGCACGGCTCGGATAAAATTGGTACGCCTACCAAAAAAATAGCACTGATACCCTGTTTACACGTCCTTTTTTCTACCGTGCTAAACTGCGTTAAATAATGTTTTGGTACGGGTAAAAGGCTTAACACCTTGTCCAGCGTACGTGATTCTGCCTTAGTGCGCATGCCGCTTTTTCATTTAAACGTCACATACGAGTCGCGCATCTTTTCGCCTTTTTGCCAGAAGACTAGAAAAGGGTGAAGGTATATGGTTCTTGTTCTAATGGCAGCAGTGATGGCTTGTAACTCCCCAAGAAACGACGACGATTATTATAATAATTATTTTATTCTTCTCGCATTATTTGGATCACCCAAGAGAGGATGAGGGATCCTCTCTTGGATCACCCCTTTACATCATGCTCTTCCAAGGTAGTATTTCAGCTTTCGACTCTGGACACTAACGAACGAAAGCGACCAAAGAAGACTGCTGAAAGTCACGCTAGTTCTTTCATGAATTTTCATGTGTTTCTTTGGCAACTGTTTTTCTTATAATACAAGTCTAACACACCGCCATGCGGTTCGAGTGGAATTTCTGCAAAATTATTGAATGAAATTTCGTAAGAAAAGAGTTGGTTCAGCACGGCTAATCATTTACACTACACATTTTATTCGAGCCGGGTTAGATTTTCAGGAACGCGTAACAATTTTATCCGTGCTCGGACTACCTCGCGACTAGGTCCGAGCACGGGTAAACTTTTGGTTCGGCACGGGTGAGACAAAGTCGTTTACACGACAAAATTTATCCGTGCCGAACCATTTTTTCCGGTACGCGTACCAATTTTATCCGAGCCGTACCACAAATTTGCTGCCGTGTAAATGGGGCTTTAGGCAAGCCTAAGAGCGGAGCTCCACACTTTTTTTCTGGTTCTTAAAATTTTGTGAAAATACTCTCATTGGAAATACTGTTATTGAAGTTTACTCAAGAACGATCCATAGCCGAAATAAAACGACAACTCCAATCGAAAAAAATCGCGCTTACAAACTCGTCATTACCCTGGACAAAAGAAGAAAGATCTGAGCCCGCGATTCAATGAAAACTATAACCTAGTCAGTGGTCAGCTTCAAAAAAACACATGACCTCAATGAGTTGTACACCTGACCTCGCAATATGGTCATGTGATACTGACCAGCGGTTTCCTTGTTTTGACAGCTGCCAATTGACCATAACATGGATGACCAATATCAAAGATACAAGCTGACGTTATGATAAGATGACATTCTCCTACCCCTGGTCGGGGTTGCCTTGTGATTCCCCTCCCCCTCCCCGAGAGTCTGTAGTCGCGCGCGGACGTACGCTCACTCGATAACCAAATTTTTTCGACTTCATGGGTTTACCAAATTTCCTTACTCATGGTGCTCCACTCATGGTAATACTATGGGCCCAAACTAAGTACTGTTTAAAAGTCAATAATTAATTTATTTCAAAGTGAAATTGAACCGGTCGATTTTAAGGTTTAAAGAGTGTTTTCAAGGTTGTTCCAGATGGAGAAGTTCACTCCAGAATGGCCATTTATTTTCTTTACGCCAATAAAAAGTTTATACAAAGATATTTTAAACACCAAAATTTCAGCTTCCAACGAGCGCTAAAACCCTACGAAATCCTCTTCTGAAGTAGCCCAAAATTCGACAACTGAACGCCGCCATCTTGGAGCTGGTAATGTATGCGTGATGTCAAAGAGCTCAGCCTGAGGTTTGGCGGGAAAATTTAAATACTCAAATTCCGTGTTTCTTTTTACTGGCTTTTGTTTGTCAAAGTGCCTGTTTGTGCAGCTCCAATTTTTCTTAAACAGAGCTCCAAGAAATACAAAAAAAGTTATTTCTTTTTACCGTCTTCTAATATTTAAAAGAACAATTACTCAAAAGCCGATACAAATATTTGTGTGTTCCGAAAACTATATGGAAGACTGCATCGAAGTAGATCACAGATACAGTCTCCTGCGTGGAAATACCCACAAAAGAAAGAAAAAGCCAGTCGCAATGCCAACCATTTTAAACGTGAACACCCCCGGCGTTTCTTATTTCAAACCCGGCACGGTAGACCCAGCGTTTATTTGAAGCCGGCGTTTATCGGGTCCGGTGTTTATTAACGAAGTGCAATTTTCTGTATTTTGAGTGTCGAAAGTAAATTGCGTTTGCTTTGGCTTTGCATTACTACGCTTTGTGATTGGCTTAAAAATCTCGCGCCACTTTCTCAGCCAATCAGGAGTAAAACCAAAACCAATCGAGCCTCTCTCGCGCACGTTTTCCCGCGCTTCGTGCCAGCTACATGTATTTGCTTCGACTTTTGATTGGTTCACTGGATTGTCTGTGTCCTTTGTGATTGGCCAGAGTAATTACTTTGGTTTTGGTTTTACGACACTCAATTGACAACTGCTCTATAAGCCATTCTTGAGCATTTTTTTCTTTTAGATATTGAAAGACGGTGAAAAGATTTTCGTATCTCTTGGAGCTCTGTTTGAGCAACATGGAGCTACAGAAACTGACATTTTGACAAACAAAAGCCACTACAAAGAAACAAGGAGTTTCGAGTATTAAGATTTTCCCGCCAAACGTCAGGCTGAGCACTTTGACTTCACGCATACATTACCAGCTCCAAGATGGCGGCGTTCAGTTGTCGAATTTTGGGCTACTTCAGAAGAGGATTTCGTAGGGTTTTAGCGCTCATTGGAAGCTGAAATTTTGGTGAATAACATATCTTTGTATAAGCTTCTTGTTGGCATAAAGAAAATAAATGGCCATTCTGGAGTGAACTTCTCCTTTAACTACCGTATTTACCAAAATAAGCGCCCCCCGATGAAGCGCCGCAGGCCGCAGGGCTGTTTCGTGGTGTTCCTGGTTTTACAGACACCCCAACAAGTTTGTTGATCAGAAAGGGCCTCTGAAGAGTCCCTTGGCCGGGTCGAAACTCTACGTCGGACTAGCCATGTACAAAAAAAACTATTTTCTCACAAATGTGTGTTCAGAATTTTTTCACTTTTTTTGTTACTCACGACTTTTACGCACACCCACGACCCACGACAGTTAGCTATACTCCCTTTATACAGGTGAGATATTGATGGGGAAATAGACGTTCTGGCAAAATTGTTTCTTACTTAACCTGCGATCAGGCTTTCTTTTATGTATACGTTCAACTCAACAGAGTTAACAACAATTACAAGTTGATGCAATTTTAAAGCATATTGTTTCTGACGTCAAGTTGCAGGATATGCCCCTTTTCCCCACTTACGGAAACTGAAAAAACTGATCTCACCGCTTCTTCTTTTTAAGTAAACAGTCAAAATGAGAACAAAATGAGTAAGAAACGCTTGCTAATGGCCATCTTTTTTGCAAGTTTAATCAGCTGCTTTTTTAAAAAATCCGATGTTAGTGTTCACAGTAATCGCAAACCGCTTGAAAACGTTTTCAAACGCCCTCAGGCCCTTGCTGACGCCGCATACAGAGCAAGATGCTCACACTTCAGCGTTACTAATTCCAGATGAAGAATCACAATGGGTCATCACTCCACATGTCGGCACTCTTCCTTGTCTACCACTGCCTGAGACAACACACGGGAAGTCCATGATGAACTGCTTCACCGTGTGGGGTTCAGTTTGAAACTGACAACTCAGAACTCTGGTTCCCAGGATGCCGCCGTACAGGAGATTAGAACTAAATCAAGCAGATCCATTACCAGTGCCTACAACTCAACCACCGCACCTTCACCTAGACGAACCTCCCCCAGTATCACCTCCAGAACCTGAAGCCACACTTTCTGTGTCTCCCTTGTCGCCTTGTCCCATACTCCAACCAACCATACCTTCCTCACCACTGTGACTTGCCAGTCCTGCAGCATCCAGTTCACCTGCCAGACAAACTGTCACCCGGGGTGACCAAGGAATTTGACTTCCTCTTTGTTACTCTGACTAACCCCGTTTTGTAGGTGAACACTAATACACTATCCTTTACTGTAGACATGAACAAAGGAGCTATCTTTCTCCTTATTGAAGACAGGATGAAAGGCAATAACCCCACGACTGCGGTCTTTAATTTAAGGTGGCCCGAACCTATTTATTTGCGTAATGGTTGCATTTTCGTTTCGCACATTTTGGCAGAAAATATTTGACCGATTTCTTCGAATTTTTGCGTCCTGAATGAAAAGTGTTCCAATTTAAAGAAAATGTCATTCCTTTTTCAGTCGGAATAAAATCTTTTGAGATATGAGCATATTTTCAAAATCTAGTTTTTACAAAAAAAACGTCCATAACTTTAAAACCAGACGACAGATTTCTCCCAAACTTTACCAAATAATTAAATGACAATCCTGACCATGCAACTCGCTGCACAAAATGCTGGTCAGATTTCCTCTAAAAATGCTACGCTTATGCATTCGTGTCAGCTGACGCACACTGTAATAGCGGAGCAGTGCAGCCAGACTATGGGTCATCTGAAGGTATTATGATTCCCAAAACCTTATCAAAAAGAAAGTGAGTAATCAGAAACCTACAGAAAACACAGACAGCGCAACATTAAGCACAATTTTATGACGCATGCAAGGTGATTAGATATTTTATATTCATCTCACCTTAGCATGGCAAAAAAGAACTTCTACGAAAACCCCTTACCAGGTTTCGTCACAGTAGGTTCCCATTCTGAGGAGAAATAAAACCGCCAAGTTGAGCTCTGTAACCATCCGCTTTTTGACTGCAATAAAAACCCTTGTGCTCGATAATACATTTAAGATAGCTGACTTTGTTTTCCCAGTTTGCCACTTGGGAACAACGAGTCTTGAGTCCGAAAATCCATTTTTTGCTACTAATAAAAGTTCATCCCTGTTCTCTAAACCCCTTTAAATCTCAGGGGATTGAAAAATGATGAAACATTAAAACACCATTTTTAATTTTTTTTAACTTTGCAAAAAGTTGTATCTTAACATGCTGATCATTATTCAATAATAAGAAATAGGGGTCACCGGACTCGTTTTTGAATTACAAACACTAAAATTAAGGGTGTTTTGAACAGGTTATACCCTTGCTATGGTTACCAGTGACGTCAAGAAAATGATTACAATTTGTTTATCAATGATTGGGGCATTTGTTTGATACATTTGTGTAGCCGTGACTGATAAATGTTTGTAGCACTGACCCATCAAAGTACGAGAGCTGGAAAGTACTGAAAACTGTTGCGAGCCTCCTTAAATTAAGTTAGACTGTGAGCAATCCATCTTTTATATCTCTTCTTTATCATAGAGTCGGCTTCTTGTCTAAAGATCCAACTCAGGCTAGACGGGAACGTAAGGTAGCCACGCCCTGTTACCTGACACGGGCATCTTTAAAGATGCGCTGATCGTTGTTTTGTACCTGGGCCGTTGTATTTTAGGAACTTGTTAATATGATAAAAATATGTTCTTGTAAAATATATTTTTAATATCTTTTAATAAAAATAACATCTCTTACTTATGGCCATGTACACCGGATGGCGTTCTCCAGGTCCTCACCATCTGCAGGCGTTTCCCTAGACTGACTTCCCTAGATATTTGTTTTTTTTAGTCAAACTCCTGTTATATCGTAGCTCTAACAAAACAGGTGCAAGCATCCTTTACAGAGAGATAAAAAAAATGAAAAACGCAGAAATAAAAATATTTACTCCATTTGCTTCGTGGGTGAACTATCTTGCGAGCATGTTGTCTTGTTTTGTGCGAGCGGTGAAGCGTGAGAATAATAGCGCGAGAGTGAAGCTGGAAGCGACCAAAATAACATAGCGTGACACCTCGAATATTGCCAAGGAGACAGGACGATGACGTCATCCGCCCTAATGGTCCGTTCCCCGCGTCCTCTTACTTCCACTTTCATTTTGAGCTTGTCAGTGTATAGATGTCTTCGACAATTTACTGCTCTTTGGACTTTCGTGAATGCCGTTGCAGGTATGTTTCTTGATATCTATAGGTGTTTCATGGTAATTTAGTTCACTGATTTTAAGTAATTCCATTTGGCTCCATTTGGTATAACGGTAACACTTGATCGTAGACTTCTGTTTTTTTTAAATAATGCTGCTTCTACTAGCCAGCATTCACACGATATCGCAGCGGCTTTCTATATTAAAACTAAACCCTTTCTCCGAGCGAAGGAAGCCATTGTACGTGTTTCATTAGAGATTGCATTTGAATCCATACAAGAATCTTCAAAACAATCTACTGCTCTGGCTCAGTTGTTAAGTTTAATTTTAATACAT
Organism: Oculina patagonica; assembly: GCF_052425735.1. Lineage (NCBI taxonomy): Eukaryota > Metazoa > Cnidaria > Anthozoa > Scleractinia > Oculinidae > Oculina > Oculina patagonica. Next base: position 13,960,632 of record NC_135761.1, on the reverse strand, counting down.
TCTTCAATAATGATAGCTCTTGATATTGCATCTAGCGGCTTCTGTACTTGACAATCACGAATGGACTGTGAAGCTGCAGACAGACGAAACTCACAGTTTCGATCACAGTTTAGTTTGTTTTCATACTTTGTAATTAGTTGCTCCTTTACTACCGATCATTAACCGTGACGAGGAATAATGTGGTGTTCATTGTTCCATTATTCCTGCCTTCAAATTTCCATTATTCCCTTCTGATTCCAGTCAAGAAAAAAATACATTATTCCAGAGAAATGTCGCCGACTTTTCCAAAGGAAACATCGTTTCCACTATTCCGTTATTCTCGAAAACCAGGGCCATTCCACTGCAAAGATTTTTGTTATTCTCATTCCATTTATATTCCTCTGCAGCCCCGAAACCGATATATTTGTAACTCATTCGATACTCATCGAAATAAACACAATGTGATTTATAACATGTTCGGCCAGAGAAAAGCATTTTACTGACTTATCACAGTGGCGTGATTTAATCATTGCAAAATATTTGTTTTACTACAATTCGAATGGACGACATCAGAGTGCCGACCGAGGCTCTTGATGATCATTCAAGCGACTATGGCTGCTAAGAGTGCGGAGAGTACTGCGAAACTACAATTTTATTCAAAGGAAGATAGCTACATATGATTTCTAAATCCTAAATAATAGATAAGATACTAGAAAAATTGATAAAGGTTCATCAAATGTTAATGAAGTGAAATGCTCATGGAGTCGTGAAAATTTAATTTGCTATATTTTATGTAAATGATACCATGTGTTAACTGTCAGAGTACGGGTTTTGTCGAGCATATCAGTTCTACACCCATTCATGATCTTACAGTACAAGACAAACTCAAATGGTTATAACTTTTTAAGAACTAGCCTGAGTGAAGCTGAGTACAAGTAATTTTGTTAAATACCACACTGCTTAAACAGAAGAAGAAAGACAAAAGAGCACGAACGTATTCTAATGTATACAGAGTTGGTGTCAGTAGCGTTAAATCTTTCAGCGCGCCAGATAAATGCGAAATGTGCAAACGAAACCCTTTCCATGGGAAAGAAGGCCTTGTAAGCCTGTTTAATACATTAGCGATCCTTACAAAATTTTCTAAAACAATCTATGGCTCATAGTTGTGAAGTTTTAAGAATTGTTTAGAGTCGAACACAATTAACAGCCACTGATGCATGGCTGCATCTTGCGGCTTCTGCTTTGGACCCCTCTCCCAACTATGATTTGATTACTGCGAAGGAATTGTGAGGCTGACAGACGAAACTCACAAACAGTTTGTTCTCTATTTTGTTATTACAGTAGAATCCCGATTTCTCGAATGCTCGATATCTTGTACCTGCCGATAACTCGAACCGAAAGCCGTATCCTTTGGATTTGCTTCACTAAGTCGAACGGCGCTGCAATTGTTACCCCTTATTTTTCAAACTCCCGATTGCTCGAACCAGTTTTTCGTTTCACTTGCAGGTTCAAGAAATCGGGATTCCGCTGTAATTCGTTGCTCTTTTACTGCCGCTCATTAACCACCATGCGAAACAACACAATGTAATTTACATCTTTGAAAAAATTAGAAAAGGAAAACAAAAGAGCACGAACGTATTCTAATGTATACATAGTTGGTGTAGCGTGACTCGTCTAATTGAATGTCAACACGCCATACAGTTGCGAAATAATTAACACGGCTCACTTTTAACACTCCATTCACTTAAAAATTAAGAAAAAATAACATAGTCGGTGTTCAAACAGTTCATGAACATTTATTTTTTACTTTTAGCTTGTTTTAATACAAGTTACTCTGTCAGCCAGCTGAAATACGGTCAGCGACAAATGAACTCATGCGCATCCTTCACGTTGATACTGTTCGTTTCAAGCAACCTTTCTTGTCTTTCAATTCTTGAATAAACTTTTTTCCATTTCAGACTTTCGTTAGATACATTATGTACACGTAGTTTATTTATTTTTTATGACAATTTTTGGTCATCTGTTTGCAAGAACTATTGTCTGCTGGCAAAAGTCACTTGCTTTTTATTGTCGCGTGCACACTGTGGTTTTCGAAACGTGCATCGTTTCTCTTGTACACACTGAAAATGCTTCAAAACAACTAAACTAAACTGAACTGCTTCGGTATTGACTGCGCATGTATAAAAGGGAAGAACCTGCCGTCAATTTATAATCTCGTTTCCAGAGTCCGCTAACATTTTTGTCAGCACTAAGAACGCAGATTTTGCCCATGACCAGTTTCGTTTTTTAAACATGCGCACGGTGCTCATTTTGGATTATCAGCCAACCAGATTACAGCTGCTAAGCCTCGTCCCCAGGCCAATTTGCGTTGTGCAGGTAGGCGGAGGAGGTCTGGGACGACTGGGAAGGAGGCTGAGAGCGGAAGCCCACGAATAGCGGACTTGCAAATACATGTAGACCTTTTTCATGCTGTTTACTTTTCTTTAATTTTTGTGTTTGTTGCCCTTTGCAGTTCAAATTCTTTTGTATTTGTACATGCTGACGAGGCTTAGAGGGAAGACCAGCATGAACACAAAAAAACAACAATTGGCTTAAAAAGGTGTCTTGGAACTGGTCAAGCGTTGGTCGTAGTGGTGACGACAGTGGTGACCAAAATAAAGGTAGGCTCTGGGGACGAGATTGGCCAATTTACTGATTAAAACCCTTAGATTGAGACTTGAAGCTATTTCAGCATTTTCCAGCTATTAACGTCCACGTTTTCACCCATCCATACTTAACGAAAAGGTTACTTTGCTTTTTTAGTTTATCTTAATGTTTGGTTAACAAAAGGCGCGCGCTCCAGGACTCAAATTATTCAATATGCAAAACCAAAGTTTGCACACTCAAAGGTGTTATATTTTTTTTGATAGGTGTTTGGCGTCTCGGCATGCCATGACGTCTTCTTTACAGCAAGCTCAAGAACATGGCACAACATGGTCAAGAACATGAAGAGCTACATTCTTCCGCTAGCAAATTAAAAGTGACAATTCTAGCATCGGAATGGGGGTCGAGTAAAGGCGGACTGTCGACCATTAACAGAGAATTGGCCATACAGTTGGCTAAATGCCCTGAGGTAGAAATAACTTTTTTTGTGCCACATTGCAGCGAAGAAGACAAAAGAGCGGCCCTTAGCCTCAACATTAAAATTGTTGAAGCAACAAGTTGGCCTGGTTATGAGGAACTTGAGTGGCTTAGCTTTCCGCCAGATGATTTGCAGATTGATGTAATTGTTGGCCATGGGGTGAAGCTCGGTCGCCAAGCACAAGTTATCAGAAAATCTCACAAATGTAAGTGGGTTCAAGTTGTCCATACAGACCCAGAGGAACTGGGAATGTACAAGTCGTACCAAAATCCGATTTCAACGGGCGAAAAGAAGCATAAGACAGAAGTAGAACTTTGCGAAAAGGCTGACTTTGTTGTAGGAGTTGGGCCCAAATTGAGCGAGGCCTTTCGCTCATATCTTCGCTGGTGTAAGAAAGATCAAACCATTCTTGACTTCACCCCTGGTGTCTTTAACGACTTTGTGAATGTTGAGCACGCTGTTGAAGAGAGGAAACGGTGTGGCGTTTTAGTGTTTGGCCGTGGAGATGCTGAAGATTTTCAGTTAAAGGGTTTTGACATTGCAGGAAAAGCAGTTGCTCAGTTGAAGGACGCTCATCTTGTTTTTGTTGGTGCCCCTGAAGGAAAGCACGAGGACATAGCGAAGTTTCTGCTTGAGTGTGGCATTCCTGCGAGCCGCCTGACAGTAAGAAGCTTCCTGCAATGCCGAGAGGATTTAAAAAGATTGTTCTGCGAAGTGGATCTTGTGCTTATGCCTTCTAGAACAGAAGGATTTGGCTTGACAGGTCTAGAAGCCTTATCAGCTGGTCTCCCGGTGCTTGTAAGCAAGAATTCAGGATTTGGAGAAGCCCTGCATAAGGTACCGTTTGGTTTATCGTGTGTGATTGATTCCGAGGATGCCAAGGTATGGGCTGAAGCAATCAATGGAATCTGGAACAAAGACAGAGAGACGCGACTTCAAGAAGCTGAAGTGTTACGTTCTTCCTACGAGAAGAAATACAGCTGGGCCAAACAAAGTCAAGGTCTTGTTACCAAGATGGCCAGCATTGTCCAAGGTATGGATTTTAGTAACAATCTTTTAAATATTTATATGTAAATCATCTACCAAAGAAATCTATCTTTATTTCTTAGTAGAAAGTAGAGGGTTTTGAACCAATGTTTGAACCATCAGTTTCATCAGCAATAAACAATGATGACTTGTGTTAAAAAACGTAGATTGCAACCTTTTTGGCTGGTATATATTAAGAGAAGAAGGAAAAATGTTTGCCAATATTAAGCTTACTTTTGCCGTTTTTCCGCTTTCGCGCGTAACGTGAAGGGTACAAACTAAACTGACCTAAGAACTAAATCCTATATACATGTTGTACGGGTACTTTCCAACGAAAAATGAGAAAAACTTTGTCCAACAAACAAATTTTTGAATATGTTGTCGTGTTATGTAGATTGCCAGAGCTCATCTCACACAAAAAGCGGATTGTCAGTCTCACCTACCACAGAGGGTACTCAGAGAACGACTGCTGATCATGAGCAGTATGCAGGTACGGCTCGTAGTTTTGAAATTGCCAAAATTACAATATCAAGTAAATTTTGTTAAAATTGCAACATTTAGCTAGGAAGTAACAGATTGAATGCTGGTGATGATGATGATGTAAAGGTTTTACGAGTTGACATAACGTGCTCTGTCCGCTGAGCTCCAAATGGCCATTTTCATAATGTTGTTGACCACAAATTCCAGATCACACTTGTGACCTTTTAAAAACTGCCACAAAGAATACATGGAGATTAGTCTATCCACACAATGAAGTCATTTAACGTGCCTTTCCATTCAGCTGGCCGGCTGGTACCGATAAAGACGTTTTGTCTTTACTATAACGTACCCTATTTTTATGTTTTGAGGGTAACTCTTTTAGTTTAGAATATTCGTTTAAGTTTATCTTTTAGATATTAGCTGTGTTTCAATTTTACCCTTGATACAGTCTGGTATTTTGCTTTGTACGTTTTATATTCATTGTCATGTATTACCATACACCAGAACAAAGGAAAATACCAAATTGCATCAAGGGTAAAAATTGAACCCCAACATGTTTCTGTCTAGTTGGAAAAAACGTTTTTGTAATTTGTTTGATCCCAGGGTTATCGGTTGATCATTTAGTGTGATTGTCCGGGTGAGGATAGTCTTGAAAAAATCTCTTTTTGGTAACGGACGCTTTGACAACCTGAACGAATGGGCCGGTTGTCGAAACGTCTGTCAGCTTTTTAGAACTACCTAGCCTGGACGATCACATCAGTCGATTTTACCAACATGTACCATTGTCAGTGGTAAGAATTACTACCAAAGAAGGGAAGGTCCAAGGTATCAGCCGTTTTGGACCATGATAACATAACCTTACCTCACCTCACCTCACATCACATCACATCACACCACGTCAAATAACGTCACATCACATCCTAGGGAAGTAGAATGCAATGTGTTGACTCATCAAGTATCTGTTTCATAAACTGTTGTAGGTTCTGTTCCCAAATTAACCTCCACCAAAGAGGAATCCAATTATGCTAGATTGTGTCAGCTTCTAGTAACAATGGGCTCAAGAGTCCTGAAAGAAACATTTGACCGAATAATTCCACCACAAAACCTTCAGAAACATTTAAAAGGCTTCCGAGTACATGAGACACTGCAATCACTTCGAAAGCAAGGAATCCTTAGTTCCAAACAATGGGGTCAACTGTATCCAGCGCATGCCTCCTCGGTGTCATCCAAAGACTTCGACCCCACACTCCTGATGGTTCTGTTGAGAACAGTTTGTGAGCTGACTCCTCCAACAGCTGGCTGGGACGCACCTCCCCTTACAGCAGACTCGAGTCGTGAGGCTGACATTGCCCGCGTGAGGTATTTCATTAATACTGTGTTTGGCCATGCAGACAAAGCCTCTGTTAGTGATGTAGTATTTTTGAACTACTGTGAGAACATCCGGGAGGTGCTGGTGAGACTAGGAGGAACTGGTTATGGAGACGCCGTGGATGAAATGAAGAATCAGAACATGGACCCTCTCAACGAGGAACACTACAAGGAGCTGTTTAAACAGTGGAAGAAGGACGAGGACTGCATCAAGGACAAAATGAATGAACTGGAGAGTGTGATGGAAGCTTCTGGAGAAGAAGGTGAGTTTTCAGAGTTTTGAGCTGTGACTATACGGTAGCTAGACAATGGGAATGGGACTTTTTTTTTTACTGATATGCTCTGTAGTTATTTCATTTGTCAGTATTTATCTCTTCTGATACAAGAACTTGGATGAATTCTCTAACTGCTCTTTTTATTAAACACCTTACTATTTCGCGAGGCAGGTAAAATCAACCTTAGAAAAGCTTCTCCATAGTAGTGGATCTTTGTAAACTTTATTTTTGCCTCAGTTTCGAAAACGAAGTGTTCTGAAAGTTTTGATATTTTCTGCTTTATAGATATATCTTGTCCATCCCATGTCATAGAAAGGATTCGCCAGCTCTACAAAACCCGTGAAGATCGGCTTATGCCAGTTCCTTGGTGTGAAGGTTTCAGTTTTCATTTGGATGATATTTTCACCAGGCTCAAGATTGTCAACAAAGATAAAACAAGAGGAACATTAACTGAGGAAATCACTAACATGACAGCTATCTTCAAAGCGCATGAAGGATGCCAGAAGCCACGGACTGTTTTGATTGAAGGAGATCCTGGAAAGGGAAAGACAACCTACTGTCAGAAGCTGGCGTATGACTGGGCGAATAGACAGGAAGAATGGGACGAGTCTTTTCTCGAGATTGAATTGCTGCTGCTGCTTAGATGCCATGATATCAAATCGAACATCTGGGAAGCTATTGAAGAGCAAATTCTTCCTGAAGATATTGGCGAAGAAACCAAACAGAACTTTTTCAAATTCATTCGTGAAAATCAATCCAAAGTTTTGTTAGTGCTTGATGGTTTAGATGAAGCTGACCCCAGTACACTGTCGATGTATATTAAACTGGCCGAAAGTAGAGAACTCCCTAAATGCCACATTGTTTTTACATCTCGGCACGAGACTGGAATGAAAGTAAGGCGGTACTGTGATACTCTATGGGAGATTGTAGGATTCTCGGAGGATGACGCAAATAGTTTTATCGTCAAGTACTTCAAAGATAATGAACACTTGGCTGACAGACTTCTTGAAGAGCTGTCGCCTTGGTATGGATCAAGCGATTTGCGCGAAATGACGTCAAATCCTTTAAATACAGCTTTACTCTGTGTCCTTTGCGAAGATTTCGAGGGCGATCTTCCGACAAGCAGGACCCAATTGTACATTGAAATTGTACTCTGTGTTTTAAGAAGGTATGAAAACAAGAGAGACTTGTCGAGAGACAACAAAGACCTAATAAACGTTTACAAGGAAGAGCTAATACATCTGGGGTATATGGCATTAATTTCTCTGCGTAACGGAGAGCTATATATTGAAGAAAGCGAAAGTAGTAGCAATTCAACTGCTTTAAGCAAGTTTGGATTTCTGTCAGTCCAAGCTGCAGGCAGTAGAAGGAAACCCTGCCTGCGTTACGGATTTCTACACAAGAGCTTTCAGGAATTCTTAGCTGGTTTCTATCTCGCTTCTATGATTCTCAGCGGAGAAATTGACTTGGACACTGTTGTGGCTGATAAGAGATATTTAAATGAACTGAAACAAGTATTTTTGTTTATGGGTGGAATTATTGTCTCACAGTGCGAAGAAACCGCAGTGCGTCTTGTAAAAAGTATTACCGCACATATAAATTGCCTCGACCGCTCTACTCCTAATGGCGAAAACGAAATTAACGACAATGTAAAGTTCGCTTTTGACTGTATAAAGGAGTGTGTGACCTGTCAGGAAAACCTTCAGCGCCGATTGGTGTGTACTTTTGGTTCCCACCTTGACCTTCAAACTTTAGAATTACTTGATGGTTTGGATAGTCACTACATTGAGTATTTCGCTGAGGCCCTCGCTGTTAATAACAAACTGACTAGTTTGCGTTTGAGTGAAAACGAGATAGATCCTTTTGGTGCAGGTTTGGTCTCTGATGCTCTTGCAGTCAACACCACGTTGACTACTTTAGATTTAAGTGGGAACAAAATTGGTCCTTCCGGTGCAGGTTCTCTCTCTAAGGCGCTTGCAGTCAATACCACACTGACTGATTTGAATTTGAAATTTAATGCAATTGGTAACTCTGGTGCTGATTCTCTTTTTCAGGCTCTTTTAGTCAATACCACATTGACTAGTTTGAGTTTAAGAGCAAACAACATTGATGTTTCTTGTGTCGATTCCCTTTCGGAGGCTTTTACAGCCAATGTCACTTTGACTTATTTGGATTTGGGTGGAAACTGGCTTGGCCGGAAACTGGCTGCTGGTTTTTCCCTTTCCAAAGCTCTAGAGGCAAATACGGCATTGACTAAGTTGGATTTGTCTAATTGCCATAGGGTGCGTTCTCCTGTTGTTGCTTCAATCTCTGATGCTCTTACTATTAATAACACCATTACTTATTTAAATTTACGTGGCGACGGTCTTTGTGATTCTGGTGCTGGTTCTCTTTCTGATTCTCTAAGAGTGAATACCACATTGACTCATTTAAATTTGAGTGAGAACAGGATTGGTGATTCTGGTGCTGGTTCTCTCTCTGACGCGCTTATAGTGAATACCACTCTTACTAATTTGAATTTGGGTGTAAACGAGATTGGCGATTATGGTGCTGGTTTCCTCTCTGAGGCCCTTACAGTGAATACCACACTGACTAATTTGAACTTAGCTGCTAACAATATTGTTGATTCTGGTGCTAGTTCTCTCTCAGATGCTCTTACAGTGAATACCACGTTGACTGAGTTGAATTTGAATTATAACGAAATTGGTGTTTCTGGTGCTGGTGCTCTTTCTACGGCCCTTACACTGAATACCACATTGACTCATTTGGATTTGAGTGAGAACAGGATTGGTGATTCTGGAGCTGGTGTCCTCTCTGAGGCCCTAACCGTCAATACAACATTGACTCATTTAAATTTGAGTCAGAACAGGATTGGTGATTCTGGTGCTGGTTCTCTCTCTGAGACGCTTACAGTGAATACTACGTTGACTGAGTTGAATTTGAAAAAGAACAAAATTGGCGATTCTGGTGCTGGTTCTCTCTCTAAGGCCCTTACAGTGAATACCACGTTGACTATTTGGATTTGAGTGGTCACGCTTTCCTTTCAGAAGTACAAACGGTCAATAACATCTGCAGCGTACGGTATTTTTACGTGTTGTAGTTAGCCGTCCTATTTGTGATTATTATCATTATTTGTGATTACTATTAGTGTACAAGTATTTCAATCCTTCGGTTTGAAAAAAAAATAAACGATTTCTATTCTATTTAAATCGGTTATATGGTCTGACATGACAGTAGCAAATACAGGTGTACACAATGTACAGCTTCGCATCTATAAGAGAAGATGTGTGATTGCTTGTAACTCTGATCTTGAATATAAATGTAAAAAACAGTTTTATGGAATGAATTCTATGTTGTAATCTGACCATTGATGACGTTTTTCGTATTTAAGTGTTAGGTCAAGATTCAAAACCTCTACACAGTTGTCAAAACTATTTTGAAATATCTTTGCGTTATTTCAACCTTGGCTTTTTTGAAATGTAGGTACATTGTACACTGGAAGACATTTTTACATAGCAATGCCTATAAAAAGGAACGGTTTTTGTAGTCAGAAAAAGTGTGACCAAAACACACCAATTTTGATTTATTTAAGGTGGCTCGATATAGTTTTTTCTGGGCCATAGCTACAATTTGCAATTGGCCTTTAAACGATCTTCCCTGACTCGGATCGATATGAAAATTACACCATATATTGGTTTTAGATTGAAATTTGATTTAATATACTTTTTAAGGTAATCGATATTTCCATGGCAACGGTAAACAGAAAATCGCCAAATGAGTAAATCCTGATTTTTGCGTGAATCAGATTTACCGCTAAAAACATAATATCAGCATCTTAAACTATGATGTACTGCAAATAAAATATTCAAGAATTAAAAGATTCTGTATGTTTGATTTCGAATAAATCGCAAAAATGTTTCAAATCGTAGTTTTTGCATAGCGATAATAAATGAGCTGAGACACAAACACTGCGTAGACGAAGTAATCTCAAAAAACGGCAAAATGTGTATTAAACTTATCTTTCGACGTCATGAAAGTTTTGTTGAGTTTCCACAGCGCAATGCCGAGAATTTGTTTTTTTCTTGCGACCACTCGTATTGTTATTTTTAAGTAGTTTTAAAGTTTTAAGCGTTTTTGAAAAATCTATAAAACGGCTCGATAGATTTTCTTTAGACTTTCAGCACGCGTACTTGATTATGTAAACTATTTTATCGCAAAGTTTTATTATCATTGATTCACTGGAACGTTTTCAAATTAAACGATAAAGGAGGCCTTCGAATCGACGAAAATCTTGCGTTACAATTCACGGTTTATAAAATCATGCTAAAATATTCAAATTAATGTGCACTACATTCTGTGCTTTTTAAAAATGGACCTGTAACCAGGTGGTTGATTCATTAAGAAATAAAAACGTTACTCTGGTTAAAAATTTTGTAGTAAAATGTTCGTAAAATATCTACAATGTCCCAACGTTTCGGCTTAAACTAAAGCCTTCATCAGGGGAAAGTGATAAGTGAATACAAAAAGCACGTTCTTATATAATATGCAAATCGAGAGCTAATGTTTGTCCCTAAAGGCTAAATTTAGAAATTCGTGCGGTAAATGCATGCCGTCATCGCGGTTTAGCGGATTATTGCAAGTGTTAATTTCCCAAGCCTCCAGAATACGTCTTTTGCGCCAATTTGTGCTTGTACGTAAGATCTTTGACGATTCCCACGAGATGGTGTGGCCAGAATGAAAACAATGTTCCGCTAAAGCTGACTTGTGTGAGTGTTTGTTTTCAACTGCTTTTTGATGCTCTTTGAGTCGGGTGGAAAATTTTCGTTTCGTTTCTCCGATGTAGCTTTTGTCACAAACTTGGCAGGGAATTGAATAAATTGCGCCACGAGTCTGATCTTTTGGCAATGGATCTTTCGGTTTTGGAAACAAATTGCCGATGGTTTGGTGTGGTTTTAAAGCGACTTTGATATTATAATTGCTTAAAATTCGCTTGATTGGTTCCATAGTACCCTTGATGTACGGCAGAATGCAGAAACCTTTTTTGTCATCCGGTGCAGTTGCAGGCGTTTGTTGAGAAGGTCGTTTCGGTTTGCTTACATCAATCACAAAGCGCTTAGGGTAGCCATTCGCCCTGAGTGCCGCGGTCACATGTTGCATTTCCTTTGACTGTTGATCAACAGAAGATGGGATAGTTTTTGCACGATCAGTCAAAGACTTGACCACAGCCCTTTTGTGAGCAACCGGATGGTGGGAGTCAAACGAGAGATATCTTTCTGTGTGTGTCGGTTTGCGATAGACTTTAGTGGAGAGTTGGCCATCGTCTTGTCGACAGACAGTGACGTCAAGAAAGGATATTTTCCGTTCTGTTTCTCTTTCAACCGTAAATTGGATAGATGGCTCGATACTGTTCAAATGATTCTGTAAGGTTAGCACCAGGTTGGATTTAACAGCGGCACATACATCATCTACATATCGTTTCCAAAAACACGGCTGGGAAAGGGAGGTGGATAGTGCTCGTTTTTCAAGGTCCTCCATGACCAGATTTGCCATAACAGCTGACACTGGAGAGCCCATGGCGGTTCCGAAGATCTGTTGGTAGTGATTGTTGTTGTACTTGAAGTTTGTTGTCGACAAACAAAAATCCAACAGATCGACAATGTCATTAACAGGTATGGTGGATCTATCCTGCAAGGTGACATCATTGGAAAGCAAATCTTTAGCAACTTGAATGGCGAGTTCCACCGGAATGGATGTAAATAAAGAAACAACGTCAAACGACACCAGCTCTTCATCTTCTTTGAGTGAGACATTTTTCATCTGTTCACAAAATTCCACACTGTTCTTGACCGTGAAATCTGTGTTGCCCATCAGAGGACTCAGGATCTGCGCCCAAATGTTTCGATAACATGTAAGTTGGAGAGTCTATGAACGAAACAATAGGTCTTAAGGGGAAACCAGGCTTATGAATCTTTGATAGACCATAAAAGCGAGGAGGCAGTCCGTCAGAACTGCGGAGTTTCTTGTAAAGGCTGTCACTGATCTTGTTTTCTCGTTTAAGGTTGGCCAATTTTTCATTGAGCTTCCTCTCCGTTCGCTGTGTGGGGTCTTTATCTAACACCTTGTAAGTTCTTTGGTGTTAGATCAGTGACAGCCTTTACAAGAAACTCCGCAGTTCTGACGGACTGCCTCCTCGCTTTTATGGTCTACCAAAGATTCATAAGCCTGGTTTCCCCTTAAGACCTATTGTTTCGTTCATAGACTCTCCAACTTACATGCTATCGAAACATTTGGGCGCAGATCCTGAGTCCTCTGATGGGCAACACAGATTTCACGGTCAAGAACAGTGTGGAATTTTGTGAACAGATGAAAAATGTCTCACTCAAAGAAGATGAAGAGCTGGTGTCGTTTGACGTTGTTTCTTTATTTACATCCATTCCGGTGGAACTCGCCATTCAAGTTGCTAAAGATTTGCTTTCCAATGATGTCACCTTGCAGGATAGATCCACCATACCTGTTAATGACATTGTCGATCTGTTGGATTTTTGTTTGTCGACAACAAACTTCAAGTACAACAACAATCACTACCAACAGATCTTCGGAACCGCCATGGGCTCTCCAGTGTCAGCTGTTATGGCAAATCTGGTCATGGAGGACCTTGAAAAACGAGCACTATCCACCTCCCTTTCCCAGCCGTGTTTTTGGAAACGATATGTAGATGATGTATGTGCCGCTGTTAAATCCAACCTGGTGCTAACCTTACAGAATCATTTGAACAGTATCGAGCCATCTATCCAATTTACGGTTGAAAGAGAAACAGAACGGAAAATATCCTTTCTTGACGTCACTGTCTGTCGACAAGACGATGGCCAACTCTCCACTAAAGTCTATCGCAAACCGACACACACAGAAAGATATCTCTCGTTTGACTCCCACCATCCGGTTGCTCACAAAAGGGCTGTGGTCAAGTCTTTGACTGATCGTGCAAAAACTATCCCATCTTCTGTTGATCAACAGTCAAAGGAAATGCAACATGTGACCGCGGCACTCAGGGCGAATGGCTACCCTAAGCGCTTTGTGATTGATGTAAGCAAACCGAAACGACCTTCTCAACAAACGCCTGCAACTGCACCGGATGACAAAAAAGGTTTCTGCATTCTGCCGTACATCAAGGGTACTATGGAACCAATCAAGCGAATTTTAAGCAATTGTAATATCAAAGTCGCTTTAAAACCACACCAAACCATCGGCAATTTGTTTCCAAAACCGAAAGATCCATTGCCAAAAGATCAGACTCGTGGCGCAATTTATTCAATTCCCTGCCAAGTTTGTGACAAAAGCTACATCGGAGAAACGAAACGAAAATTTTCCACCCGACTCAAAGAGCATCAAAAAGCAGTTGAAAACAAACACTCACACAAGTCAGCTTTAGCGGAACATTGTTTTCATTCTGGCCACACCATCTCGTGGGAATCGTCAAAGATCTTACGTACAAGCACAAATTGGCGCAAAAGACGTATTCTGGAGGCTTGGGAAATTAACACTTGCAATAATCCGCTAAACCGCGATGACGGCATGCATTTACCGCACGAATTTCTAAATTTAGCCTTTAGGGACAAACATTAGCTCTCGATTTGCATATTATATAAGAACGTGCTTTTTGTATTCACTTATCACTTTCCCCTGATGAAGGCTTTAGTTTAAGCCGAAACGTTGGGACATTGTAGATATTTTACGAACATTTTACTACAAAATTTTTAACCAGAGTAACGTTTTTATTTCTTAATGAATCAACCACCTGGTTACAGGTCCATTTTTAAAAAGCACAGAATGTAGTGCACATTAATTTGAATATTTTAGCATGATTTTATAAACCGTGAATTGTAACGCAAGATTTTCGTCGATTCGAAGGCCTCCTTTATCGTTTAATTTGAAAACGTTCCAGTGAATCAATGATAATAAAACTTTGCGATAAAATAGTTTACATAATCAAGTACGCGTGCTGAAAGTCTAAAGAAAATCTATCGAGCCGTTTTATAGATTTTTCAAAAACGCTTAAAACTTTAAAACTACTTAAAAATAACAATACGAGTGGTCGCAAGAAAAAAACAAATTCTCGGCATTGCGCTGTGGAAACTCAACAAAACTTTCACGACGTCGAAAGATAAGTTTAATACACATTTTGCCGTTTTTTGAGATTACTTCGTCTACGCAGTGTTTGTGTCTCAGCTCATTTATTATCGCTATGCAAAAACTACGATTTGAAACATTTTTGCGATTTATTCGAAATCAAACATACAGAATCTTTTAATTCTTGAATATTTTATTTGCAGTACATCATAGTTTAAGATGCTGGTATTAGTTTTTAAGCGGCAAATCTGATTCACGCAAAAATCAGGTTTTACTGATTTGGCGGTTTTCTGTTTATCGTTGCCATGGAAATATCGATTACCTTAAAATATATATTAAAGTAAACTTCAATCGTAAACCAATATATGGTATAATTTTCATATCCATCCGAGCCAGGGAAGATCGTTTAAAGGCCAATTGCAAATTGTAGGTATGGCCCAGAAAAAACTGTATCGAGCCACCTCAAGTTAGATTTTAGAAGGATCTTGAGTGACATCTACCAAATGAAGATGTTGGCCTGAATTATTTCTCTGATAATTTTTCTAATTTCCATTTGTTATACTCATGATGCTACGTGGTCAACTATAATTTGTTTAAATAAAAGATAATTAGATATTGAATACAATCTCAACCTCTCTCCGTCCACCGATTTTGACCTCAGTAAACTATTCTCACTGCGAGCATAGACTCTGCCCAGGTGAAGCTGAGCTATGGGAGGCACGTTTTAGCCACCGACAACCGATCTTGTACAGTAGAGTAAGACGAACCACTACCAATCAAGTATCGAAGAATACCGTATTTACTCGAATAAGCGCCGCGGCGCTTATTAAATTTTTCCCACCTCAAGTGCGGCGCTTATTCGGGGGCGGCGCTTATTTGAGGGCGGCGCTTATTTAAAATTTGACTCCACAAAGAGTCTTATATTTTACATTTATCGAAAATAGCATCTTCTGATTGTCATTATTCGTCTCTTCTGAAGAGAGAAGTGGCGCTAGCTGTCCTAGCAAAGTTCGCGGCCTTAACAACATTAACGTATTGTAAGAATGTTTGACTGAGAAAAAAATTAGTGAGCAGTAAAACCATCACTGTAAACTGCAAAACATCGCTTTTGATGAAACGAAATGTCCAAGTTTGCATTAGAGTTGCTTTGTAGTGCATCGGGACTGCGGCGCTTATTCGGGGGCGGCGCTTATTAACTTTTTTGTCCGAAATGCGGCGCTTATTCGAGGGCGGCGCTTATTTGGGGGCGGCGCTTATTCGAGTAAACACGGTAAGGCTTTTTAGACCAGAATAAGGGTATTAGTGTTTACTAGGTAAATATTTCTCTTCAAAACTCAGATAAACTTAAGCCCCCTTACAGTTTGACTACTCCAACCAATGCCACCGGACTAGCAGCGAGAAAACTGTTTATTGAGCAATTTAGTAGGTTCTTTGTAGAGGGATACAACGATAAATATTATTTCGACCTTAACCCTATTCAGACCGGGCTTTTTTGGACCTTCTCAGACCGGGGGGGGGGCTTCGGAAGCCCCCCCTATCTAACTTCCAGAATATTTAAGCAATCACAATGAAACTTATAGGATGTATTGTATGTCCGAAAATCTTTCTTTTGGTATATGTCACGTGAGATTATGACGTCACATCAGGTGACAATTACATCATGATTTCAAAACAGCCGCCATCTTGGATCCGCCATCTTGGATTTCAAAATTTTTCCAGAATGCCAGAAAACCACCCAAAATTATTGCAAAGTACTCAAAATCAATAAAAATGTGCTTTAAACCCGTAAAAATGTAAAAATAATTCCATTTAAGTTGATTTTTATTGACAGAAACACGCAAAATTACAAATTTGGGAAAACGTGCCTGTCAAAATGCCGTTGCCATGGTGATGTCAAGTTCATGACGCATCATCCAACCCTACCAAATTGTTGCCAGATAAATTTTAGGAAAACTCAGAAAGTTTGGGAGCGTTTGATTTAATCTTAAAAAAGTTATAAAAGTTCAAAGTCAGCACGGGCCTCAAAAGCCCCCCCGGTCTGAATAGGGTTAAGTATCCAAACCGTTCAAACGGAGAAGTTGGCAAGTTAAAAAAGACTCCTCCACATTGCAGGTGATGTAAATTGTTGGCTATTCGACTTAAATCAGCCAATCGTGACTCGACTTCGTTCCCAAGGCTGGGAGAGCTAGAACACCTTGGGAACGCGGTTACTCGTACCTTTTGAAGGGGATTACATTTCTTGCACTATACCCAAAGAAGGGCTCAAAAATGCTATCCAGAAAATGCCTCGTTCCTTTACCGCTTAAAACGTCAATTCTTAAAGAGTCATACGTAGACTGCATGTTCACGTTAAAATTAAGTTAGACTGTGAGCAATAGCTCTTTTCCCTTCTTCACTATAGGGTCGCTTTCTTGACTGAAGGTCAAACCTACTTCAGGTAGGAGGCGGGGACGCAGGGTAGCCACGCCCTGTGACCTTACACGGACATCTTTAAACATGCGCTGATCGTTATTTTGTACCTGGGCCGTTGTACTTTAGGAACTTGTTCATATCATAGAAATATTTTTTTAGATACCGCGGTGATTGAAAAATATATTCTTAATATCTATTAACACATATAACATCACTTACTCATGACCATGCACACAGGGTGGTGTGCTGCAGGTCCTCCCCATCTGCTACATTTCATGCACTGATACACACCTCAACTCATCTCGTAATCCGTAGTTGTCCTTCCGTTTTATCGATTCGTGGTTTCCTATCATATGGCACACCGTACGACTTGCAGGAGTTTCCAAAGACTGGTTTACCTAGATATTTGTTTTTTGAATCCCCGGGGGGGGGGGGGGTACTCCGGATTTTAAGTGGCGGAGATGATCGAAGGGTTTTTGGGGGGTTTGAGTCCGGAAATTTTTTGGGAAGGAAATTTGACAAGTATTTTTTGAGGGGGTGGCTTGAGTTAAGTAGGGATTGTTTTGCGAATAAAGTACAAACAAACGTGTTTCTAATGTTTGTTTTTCTTTGTGTTATATCAGGATCAGAAATTCGGCATGCGATTTTTGGGGGGTTGATTTTTGCCCCCATTCGATCATGCTCGTCACTTGAAATCCAAGTTTGAATCATATTCCTGTTATATCGTAGCCTATCAGATCAGGTGGTTGCAAGTATCAATGGAGATAAAAAAAAAATGAAAAGCGCAGAAATGAAAAAGATTAGATCTTCAAAAGTGCCTTAGTTCTTCCTAAGTGAACTAGCTTGCGAGCATGTCTTGTTTTGCGTGAGCGGTGAAGGGTGAGAATAATAGCGCGAGAGTGAAGCTGGAAGCACCCAAAATAACATAGCGTGACACCTCTTATTGCCAAGGAGACAGGACGATGACGTCATCCGCCCTAATGGTCCGTTCCCCGCGACGCGTCTTCTAACTTTAGTTTAACTTCCACTTTCATTTTGAACTTGTCAGTGTATAAAAAGCTGTCTTCGACAGTTACTGCTCTTTGGACTTTCGTGAATGCCGTTGCAGGTATGTTTCTTGATATCTATAGGTGTTTCATGGTAATTTAACTTAGTTCTCTGGTTTTAAAAGTAATTCCATTTGGGTGCATTTGGTATAACGGTGACACTTGATCGTAGACTTCTGTTTCTTTAAAGTAATGTTGCCTCTATTACCCAGCATTCTCGTGGTATCACAGCGGCTGTGTTTTCATTTCTATAAACTATAAACCATTTCTATAAACCCGTTCTCCAAGTGAAGAAAGCCATTGTACGTTTTACATTAGCCATCGCATTTGAATCCATACAAGAATCTCCAAAACAATTTACTGCTACTGCTCAGTTGTAAAGTTTTAGTAGATTCTTTAAAAGCCACTGATAGCTCTTGATACTGCATCTAGCGGCTTATGTATCTGACAATCACGAATGAACTTTGAAGCTACAGACAGACGAAACTCACAGTTTAGTTTGTTTTCATATTTGTAATTAGTTGCTCCCTTACTACCGATCATTAACCGTGACGATGAATAATGTGGTGTTCATTGTTCCATTATTTCTGCTCTCAAATTTCCATTATTCCCTTCTGATTACAGTCAAGAAAAAATACATTATTCCAGAGAAATGTCGCCGACTTTTCCAAAGGAAACATCGCTTCCATTTTTCCGTTATTCTCGAAAACCAGGGCCATTCCACTGCAAAGATTTTTGTTATTCTTATTCCATTTATATTCCTCTGCAGCCCCGAAACCGATATATTTGTAACTCATTCGATACTCATCGAAATAAACACAATGTAATTTACAACATCTTTGGCCAGAGAAAAGCATTTTACTGACTTATCACAGTGGCGTGATTTAATCATTGCAAAATATTTGTTTTACTACAATTCGAATGGACGACATCAGTGTGCCGACCGAGGCTCTTGATGATCATTCAAGCGACTATGGCTGCTAAGAGTGCGGAGAGTACTGCGAAACTACAATTTTATTCAAAGGAAGATAGCTACATATGATTTCTAAATACTAAATAATAGATAATTTACTAGAAAAATTGATAAAGGTTCATCAAATGTTAATGAAGTGAAATGCTCATGGAGTCGTGAAAATTTAATTTGCTATATTTTATGTAAATGATACCATTTGTTAACTGTCAGAGTACGGGTTTTGTCAAGCACATTCTACACCCATTCATAACCTAACAGTACATGACAAACTCAAATGGTTATAACTTTTTAAGAACTAGCCTGAGTGAAGCTGAGTACAAGTAATTTTGTTAAATACCACACTGCTTAACAGAAGAAGAAAGACAAAAGAGCACGAACGTATTCTAATGTATACAGAGTTGGTGTCAGTAGCGTTAAATCTTTCAGCGCGCCAAATAAATGCGAAATGTGCAAACAAAACCCTTTCTCCATGGGAAAGAAGGCCTTTTTAGCCTTTTTAATACATTAGCGATCCTTACAAAATTTTCTAAAACAATCTAGGGCTCATAGTTGTGAAGTTTTAAGAATTGTTTAGAGTCAAACACAATTAACAGCCACTGATGCATGGCTGCATCTTCCGGCTTCTGTTTTGGACCCCTCTCCCAACTATGATTTGATTACCGCGAAGGAATTGTGAGGCTAAAGACAGACGAAAATCACAAACAGTTTGCTCTCTATTTTGTTATTACAGTAGAATCCCGATTTCTCGAATGCTCGATATCTTGTACCTGCCGATAACTCGAACCGAAAGCCGTATCCTTTGGATTTGCTTCACTAAGTCGAACAGCGCTGCAATTGTTACCCCTTATTTTTCAAACTCCCGATTGCTCGAACCAGTTTTTCGTTTCACTTGCAGGTTCAAGAAATCGGGATTCAGTGTAATTAGTTGCTCTTTCACAGCCGCTCATTAACCGCCATGCGAAACAACACAATGTAATTTACATCTTTGAAAAAATTAGAAAAGGAAAACAAAAGAGCACGAACGTGTGCTAATGTATACATAGTTGGCGTAGCGTGACTCGTCTAATTGAATGTCAACACGTCATACAGTTGCGAAATAATTAACACGGCTCACTTTTAACACTCCATTCACTTAAAAATTAAAAAAATAACATAGTCGGTGTTCAAACAGTTCATGAACATTTATTTTTTACTTTTAGCTTGTTTTAATACAAGTTACTCTGTCAGCCAGCTGAAATACGGTCAGCGACAAATGAACTCATGCGCATCCTTCACGTTGATACTGTTCGTTTCAAGCAACCTTTCTTGTCTTTCAATTCTTGAATAAACTTTTTTCCATTTCAGACTTTCGTTAGATACATTATATACACGTAGTTTATTTATTTTTTATGACAATTTTTGGTCATCTGTTTGCAAGAACTATTGTCTGCTGGCAAAAGTCACTTGCTTTTTATTGTCGCGTGCACACTGTGGTTTTCGAAACGTGCATCGTTTCCCTTGTACACACTGAAAATGCTTCAAAACAACTAAACTAAATTGAACTGCTTCGGTATTGACTTCGCATGTATAAAAGGGAAGAACCTGCCGTCAATTTATAATCTCGTTTCCAGAGTCCGCTAACATTTTTGTCAGCACTAAGAACGCAGATTTTGCCCATGGCCAGTTTCGTTTTTTAAACATGCGCACGGTGCTCATTTTGGATTATCAGCCAACCAGATTACAACTGCTAAGCCTCGTCCCCAGGCCAATTCGCGTTGTGCAGGTAGGCGGAGGAAGTCTGGGACGACTGGGAAGGAGGCTGAGAGCGGAAGCCCACGAATCGCGGACTTGCAAATACATGTCGACCTTTTTCATGCTGTCTACTTTTCTTTAATTTTTGTGTTTGTTGCCCTTTGCAGTTCAAATTCTTTTGTATTTGTACATGCTGACGAGGCTAAAAATTGGCTTAAAAAGGTGTCTTGGAACTGGTCAAGCGTTGGCCGTAGTGGTGACCAAAATAAAGGCATGCTCTGGGGACGAGATTGGCCAATTTACTGATTAAAAGCCTTAGATTGAGACTTGAAGCTATTTCAGCATTTTCTAGCTATTAAAGTCAACGCTTTCACTCATCCATACTTAACGAAAGGGTTACGATAAAGAATTTTATATTTTAGAAGGCATTTTCGAAAATGTCTGTTTTTGTAAAACAAACGCCGTTTTTCATCGGTTTAGTGAGTACGACAGGCAAGATAGCATCAAAAAGCTGAAAAGGTATGCCTTTTCAAACCATATTGCATTAAATGATGCGGACGGTTGGTATTTTGTTCTTTGAACCACATTAATAATGTACGTATACAACATAGATTGGTTTTCTTACGTTGCTGGAAAAGCAATCCGGAGTTACTTTGGCTTTGCAGTTTTAGTTTATCTTTATGTTTGGTTAACAAAAGGCGCGCGCTCCCGAACTCAAATTATTCAATATGCAAAACCATAGTCGACACACTGAAAGGTTTCGTATTTTTTTTTTTTTGATAGGTGTTTGGCGTCTCGGCATGCCATGACGTCTTCTTTACAGCAAACTCAAGAACATGGCACAACATGGTCAAGAACATGAAGTGCTACATTCTTCCGCTAGCAAATTAAAAGTGACAATTCTAGCATCGGAATGGGGGTCGAGTAAAGGCGGACTGTCGACCATTAACAGAGAATTAGCCATACAGTTGGCTAAATGCCCTGAAGTGGAAATAACTTTCTTTTTACCACAATGCAGCGAAGAGGACAAAAGAGCGGCCCTTGGTCACAACATAACCGTTGTCAAAGCAACAAGGCGGCCTGGTTATGAAGAATTAGAGTGGCTTAGCTTTCCACCAGATGATTTGAATATTGATGTAATCGTTGGCCATGGGGTAAAGCTTGGTCGTCAAGCACAATTGATCAGAAAGTCGCACAAATGCAAGTGGGTTCAAGTTGTCCACACAGACCCAGAGGAACTAGGAATGTTTAAATCCTACAAAAATCCGATTTCAAAGGGTGAAGACAAGCACAAAACAGAAGTAGAACTTTGCGAAATGGCTGACTCTGTCGTAGGAGTTGGGCCCAAGTTGAGCGAGGCCTTTCGCTCATATCTTCGCTGGTGTAAAAAAGATCAAGCCGTTCTTGACATTACCCCTGGTGTCTTTAACGATTTTGTGAATGTCGAACACGCTGCTGAAGAGAGGAAACGGTGTGGCGTTTTAGTGTTTGGCCGTGGAGATGCTGAAGATTTTCAGTTAAAAGGTTTTGACATTGCAGGCAAAGCAGTTGCTCAGTTGAAGGACGCTCATCTTGTTTTTGTTGGTGCCCCTGAAGGAAAGCACGAGGACATAGCGAAGCGTCTGCTTGAGTGTGGCATTCCTGCGAGCCGCCTGGCAGTAAGAAGCTTCCTGCAAAGCCGAGAGGATTTGAAAAGATTGTTCTGCGAAGTGGATCTTGTGCTTATGCCTTCTAGAACAGAAGGATTTGGCTTAACAGGTCTAGAAGCCTTATCAGCTGGTCTCCCGGTGCTTGTAAGCAAGAATTCAGGATTTGGAGAAGCCCTACATACGGTACCGTTTGGTTCCTCGTGTGTGATTGATTCCGAGGATGACAAGGTATGGGCTGAAGCAATCAATGAAATCTGGAACAAAGACAGAGAGACGCGACTTCAGGAAGCTGAAGTGTTACGCTCTTCCTACGAGAAGAAATACAGCTGGGCAAAACAAAGTCAAGGTCTTGTTACCAAGATGACCAGCATCGTCCAAGGTATGAATTATAGTGACAACCTTTTATATATTTATATGTAAATCATATACCGAAAAAAATCTATATTTATTTCTTGAGTTAAAGTAGAGGGTTTTGAACAAATTTTTCATCTGTTTTATCAGCAATAAAAAATGATGACTTGCGTTTAAAAACGTAGATTGCAAACTTTTTGGCTGGCATATATTAAGAGAAGAAGGAAAACGTTAGCCATTTATTAATCTTACTTTTGCCGTTTTCCGCTTTCGCGCGTTACGTGAAGGGTCCAATGTAAACTGACCAAAGAATGAAATCCACTGGATTTCATACATGATAGGTAATGCAAAATCTCTATTGCTTTACGGGTACTTCCCAATTAAAAATAAGAAAAACATTTTCGCAAAAAAACCTTTGTATATGTTGTCGTGTTCTATAGATTGCCAAAGCTCATCTCACACAAAAAGCGGATTGTCAGCCTCACCTACCACACAGGGTATTCAGAGAATGACTGGTGAGCAGCATGCAGGTACGGCACATAGTTTTGAAATTACCAAGATTACAATATCAACTAATAAAATTTTGTTAAAATTGCAACATTTAGCTGGAAAGTAACAGACTGAAGCTGGTAATGACTATCAAGGTAACTGTTAATGATTTGATTTACGAGTAGACAGAATGTACTCTGTGCTGAGCTCTAATTAAATGACCTTTTTGGTAATGTTGTTGACCCTAAAGTCCAACTCGCACCTTTCAAAAATTGCCACATAGAATACACAGAAATTGGTCTATCCACACCAGGAAGTCATTTAATGTGACTTAAATCACTTTAACCTTTTCATTAAGCTGGCCCAATGGTACTAATAAAATACCTTTTGTGTTTACTTCTAAAAATGTTCCTTTTTTGAGGTTTTGAGAGTACTGTAAATCTTTAAGTTTAGAATATTTGTTTTAGTCTAGCCTTTTGAAATTTTACCCTTGATATAGTCTGGTATTTTCCGTTGTTTTATATTCATTGTTGTATATTGACATACACCAAAACAAAGGAAAGTACCAAATTGCATTCAGGGTAACAATTGAGCCCTGTCCTGTTTTTCAGTTATGGTAACTTGTTTGATTCCAGGGGTATCGGTTGGTCGTTTAATGTGATTGTTCGGGTGAAGATAAAACTGGAAAAAAATCTGTCTTTTTGTAACGGTCGTCACCTCAAACACTACCTCACATGGACGATCACGCCAGGCGGTTTTACAAACATGTATCACTATCAGTGGTGATAATACCAAAGAACGGAAGGTCTAAGGTATCAGATTATACAACCTTATCTTACCGGTACCTCACACTACCCCATCCCACTGCACCTCACCTTACCTCACATAACACCGCACGTCAAACCACTTCACATCAAATCCTAGGAAAGTAGAATGCAATTCCTTGACTCAGCAAGTATCTGTTTTATTAACTGTTGCAGGTACTGTTCCCAAAATTACCTCTACCAGAGAGGAATCCAATTATGCCAGGTTGTGTCAGCTTCTGTTCACCGTGGGCTCAGGGGTCCTGAGAGAAACATTTGACAGAATCATTCCACCAAAAAACCTTCAGAAACATTTGAAAGGCTTCCGAGTACATGAGACACTGCAATCACTTCGAAAGCAAGGAATCCTCAGTTCCAAACAGTGGGGTCAACTGTATCCTGCGCATACCTCCTCGGTGTCATCAAAAGGCTTCGACCCCACACTTTTGATGGTTCTGTTGAGAACAGTGTGCAAGTTGACTCCTCCAACAGCTGGCTGGGACGCACCTCCCCTTGCAGCAGACAGCAGTCGTGAGGCTGACATTGCCCGTGTGAGGTATTTCATTAATACTGTGTTTGGCCATAAAGACAAATCCTCTGTTAGTGATGCAGTATTTATGAACTACTGGGAGAGCATCCGGGAGATGTTGGTGAGACTAAGAGGAGCTGGTTATGGAGACGCCGTGGATGAAATGAAGAATCAGAACATGGACCCTCTCACCGAGGAACACTACAAGGAACTTTTCAAACAGTGGAAGAAAAACGAGGACTGCATCAAGGACAAAATGAATGGACTGGAGAGTGTGATGGAAGCACATGGAGATGAAGGTGAGTTTTCAGAGTTTTGAGCTGTGACTATACGTGTAGTTAGACAATGGGAATGGGAATTTTTACTATTGATATGCTCTGTGGTTATTTCATTTTCAATTTTTATCTCTTCTGATACAAGAACCTGGATGAATTCTCTAACTGCTCTTTTTATTAAACACCTCACTATTTCGTGAGGCGGTTAAAATCGACCTTAGAAAAGCTCCTCAATAGTAGCGGATCTTTGTTTACTTTTTTTTCCTCTTGTCACGTGTTTAGAAGCTTCTGGTATTTCCGTGTAATCATTCCAAATGTAAGATTCCTGCGTTGATTTGGTATTCTGGGAACAGGGGAATGCAATTCAATCCAATGATCTGACAAGCTTCAAAGCTGTTTTCGAAACCCTTTTGATTAATTGAAATTGCAAACACTGTGTTCTTAAATACAGGAAGTGTAAAAGAACAACGTTTACAACGATAACATCGGAAAAATTTTAAGTTCATAATGAGCGGATTAAGAAATAACATGTAATGCGTATTTTTCAAGAATGAGTGAAAATAACTCAAGTTTAACTCAACAGCGTTTGACCTTGGACACGGGTATCGTATATAGGTAAAATAATATAAAAATAATAACATGACATGACATGACATATCATAAAATAAAATAAAATAAAATAAAATAAATTTAAAGTAAGCACTTGTAGATACACATACATACATGTATATAGTGTAACCCTGAGGCACATAATATAATTATGTTTATTAGTGAACTGGACTCACTACGCTCAGGTATGTGCACTTTGCTCATCTCCAGACTGAGGTAACACACCAGCCTAGCAGTGGACAGCTGTTTCGTCCTCTTTGGGACTCGTCAGCAGTCTGGAGATGAGCAAAGTACACATACCTGAGCGTAGTGAGTCCAGTTCACTTATAAACATAATTATATTATGTGCCTCAGGGTTACACTATATACATGTATGTATGTGTATCTACAAGTGCTTACTTTATTGTCTCGCTCCTGGACGGCGTATTTTTGAGGTGTTTTTTGGTTAGTTAAACTAACCTATCCTCAACGGTAGTCTAAGACTACTGGTGCGCTCGTCTCCAGAGATCCACCTTGTGTACCACAAGTGTTGGATCACTGAGGTGGGAGAAATAAGAACTTTTCTCCCATTACCACCATGCCTTACGCAGTGCTGACGAGTCCCAAAGAGGACGAAACAGCTGTCCACTGCTAGGCTGGTGTGTTACCTCAGTCTGGAGATGAGCAAAGTGCACATACCTGAGCGTAGTGAGTCCAGTTCACTAATAAACATAATTATATTAAAATAAATTTAATTGTTTATGTCTTGCACTCACTGTGCATCAAAACGTGTCAGATCAGGCCAGATAGAAATGCAATCCTAGAATACCGGTACTGAAAATACGCTTCTCTTATCGCTTCACGCAGTACTGTGGCGATTTAATTTGCACTGAAGCAAGTTATTTGCATTTGTCGTTGTTAGATTTTTCTGATGTTATGGCTACGTTTATCGAATTTTTATACAGGAATGCAAAAAGGTCCCAACATATCCGCGTGACACGTGTCTAGACACGTGACTCGAGGCAACAAGATAAAACATTCCCTTTAACCCCATTCAATATCAAGTTTCGAATAGGAAGTGTGCTGAACGTGTTGATATTTTCTGCTTTCTAGATATATCATATCCATCCCACGTCATAGAAAGGATTCGCCAGATCTACAAAACCCGTGAAGAACGCGTTCTACCAGTTCCTTGGTGTGAAGATTTCAGCTTTCATCTAAGTGAGATTTTCACAAGGCTCAGGATTGTTAACAGAGAAAAAACAAGAGGAACACTGACTGAGGAAATCACCAACATGACAGCTATCTTCAAAGCACATGAAGAATGCCAGAATCCACGGACTGTTCTGATTGAAGGAGATCCTGGAATGGGAAAGACAACCTACTGTCAGAAGCTGGCGTATGACTGGGCGAATAGACAGGAAGAATGGGACGAATCTTTTCCCGACATTGAATTGCTGCTGCTGCTTAAATGCCATGATATCAAATCTAACATCTGGGAAGCTATCGATGAGCAAATTCTTCCTGAAGATCTTGACGAAGAATCGAAAGAAAGCTTTTTCAAATTCATTCGTGAAAATCAGTCCAAAGTTTTGTTAGCACTTGATGGTTTAGACGAAGCTGACCCTAGTAAACTACCAATGTACATCAAACTAGTTGAAAGTAGAGAGCTCCCTGAATGTCGCGTCATTCTTACATCTAGACATGAAGTTGGAATGAAATTTAGGCGCATCTGTGATACCCTGTGGGAAATTGTTGGATTCACCTATCTAGATGCACGAAGTTTCATCTTCAAGCACTTTAAAAACAACAAACCTATGGCTGACAAACTTCTAACGAAACTTTATGGATCTAATTTCTTGGGCGAACTGACGTCAAATCCTCTAAACACAGCTTTACTTTGTGTAGTCTGGGAAGATTTTGAGGGTGATCTTCCGACGAGCAGGACTCAATTGTACATTGAAATTGTTCTCTGTGTTTTGAGAAGATACGATAAGAAGAATGGCTTAGCTACCAACAACGAAGACCTAATTAAAGTTTACAAGAAAGAGCTAATATGTCTGGGGCTTATGGCGTTAATTTCTCTACGTAAAGGAGAGCTATATTTTGAAGAAAGCGAATCTGGTAGCAATTCAACTGCTTTAACCAAGTTTGGATTTCTGTCAGTCCAAGCTGCAGGTAGTAGAAGGAAAACCTGCCTGCGTTACGGATTTTTACACAAGAGCTTTCAAGAGTTCTTCGCTGGTTTCTATCTCGCCACCAAGATTCTCAGCGGAGAAATTGACTTGGATACAGAAGTGACTGATAAGAGGTATTTAACTGAACTTAAACAAGTATTTTTGTTCATGAGTGGAATTGTTACGTCACAATGCGAAGAAACCGCCGTGTGTCTTGTAAAAAGCATAACTGAGCATATAAATTGCGGCGGTCGCAGTACTCTTTTTAATAAGCTTGAAGTTGCAGCCGAAAATGTGCGCTTCGCTTTTGACTGTATAACGGAGTGTATAACTTGTAAAGAAAACCTTCAGTCTCGATTGGCGCGTACTTTTGGTTCCCACCTTGACCTTGAAACTTTAAAATTAGAGATTAGTGATTCTGGTTTCCTCTCAGATGCGCTTACGGTTAATACCACTTTAACTGACTTGGATTTAAGCTGGAACGAAATTGATGGTTCTGGTGCTGGTTCTCTCTCTAAGGCCCTTACAGTGAATACCACATTGACTCATTTGAATTTGCATTTAAACAGGATTGGTTATTCTGGTGCTGGTTCTCTCTCTAAGGCTCTCGTAGTGAATACCACATTGGCTTATTTGGATTTGAGTGATAACATGATTGGTGATTCTGGTGCTGGTTCTCTCTCTGATGCTCTTACAGTGAATACCACATTGACTCATTTGAATTTAAGTCGGAATAGGATTGGTGATTCTGGTGCTGGTTCTCTCTCTGATGCTCTTACAGTGAATACCACAGTAACTCATTTGGATTTAAGTCGGAATAGGATTGGTGATTCTGTTGCTGGTTTTCTCTCTAAGGCTCTTACAGTGAATACCGCATTGGTTCATTTGGATTTGAAGGGGAACAGGATTGGTGATTCTGGTGCTGGTCCACTCTCTAGGGCTCTTACTGTTAATACCACAATTACGTATTTGAATTTGAGAGGGAACGGGATTGGTTATTCTGGTGCTGGTTCTCTTTCCAAGGCTTTCGTAGTGAATACCACATTGACGCATTTGGATTTGAGTGGGAACCTCATTGGTGATTCTGGTGTGGGTTCCCTCTCTAGGGCTCTTACTGTTAATAAAAGGACCCCAATTACTTATTTGAATTTAAGAGGGAACAAGATTCGTTATTCTGGTGCTGGTTTTCTCTCCAAGGCTCTGGCAGTGAATACCACAGTGACTGATTTGGATTTGAGTGCGAACAGGATTGGTGATTCTGGTGCTGGTTTTCTCTCTAGGGCTCTTACTGTTAATACCACATTGACTCATTTGGATTTGAGTGAGAACTGGATTGGTGCTTCTGGTGCTGGGTTTCTCTCTAAGGCTCTTGCAGTGAATAACACACTGACTCATTTGGATTTGAGTTTGAACAGGATTGGTCCTACTTGTCGTGCTTACCTGTCAGATGCACAAACAGTCAATAGCACCTGCAGGGTACAGCTCGAACGTTAATATCTTAACTGATTTGTACGTCTTGTAATTGGCCATCCCATTTGTAATTATGTATAGTGCACAAGTATTTCAATCCTTCAGTTTAAAAGCTGATTACCATGATATAGATTTATAAAATCAGTAATATTGCATGTATTCAGTATGGTGTCTATAAGAGAATATGCGCGATTGCTTGTGAGTCTTGATCTTGAATATAAATGTAAAACAGTTTTAAAGAATGTATCCTGTGTTGTAATCTGACCAATAATAATGTTTTTCTTAAGTGTTTGGTCAAGATTCAAAA
Organism: Oculina patagonica; assembly: GCF_052425735.1. Taxonomy (NCBI): domain Eukaryota; kingdom Metazoa; phylum Cnidaria; class Anthozoa; order Scleractinia; family Oculinidae; genus Oculina; species Oculina patagonica. The sequence goes on along the minus strand of NC_135761.1, from coordinate 13,931,456 downwards.
CCTCTAAATACTTGTTTAAATTATTTTGTAATAATTTTGCATTATTTCATCCTTATTCTATTTGAAACGTAGGATCTTTGTACACAGTAAGACATTTGTACATAGCAGTGTCTATAGGAACGTTTTTTTGCAGGCAGAAAAAGTGGTAACAAAACACACCAATTTCAATTTATTTCAATTAGATTTTAAAAAGAGGCTAAAGTGACATATACCGAATGTAAATTTTGGTATCAAACATTCTCTAATAATTGTTGTAGTTTTTACTTTTTTACCTATAATGCTTCGTTGTCAACTAGGCTATAATTTGTTTAAATAAAAGATATTCAGATGTTCAATACAATCTCAACCTCTCATGCCGTCCGCTGATAAATAACACACCGATTTTTACTATCAGTAAACCATTCTCATTCTACTCTTCTACAGTAGAATAAGATGAACCGCTATCAATCAAGGATCGAAAGAAAAGGCTCTATAGAGAGTATTAGTATTTACTAGATAAAAATTTCTCTCCAAAACTCAGATAAACTTAAGCCCCCTTACAGTTTGACTACTTCAGCCAAGGCCACGTCACAACATTTTGTCTAAATTGATAAATGAAAACCTCGGACGTTAAAAATGGATTTCCAACAAATTATCAATCTGAGCAAGCTGCAAACCACAGAAGCAATAAATCTATGACCTTTTTTATCTTTTTAACACTCAAACACTTTTGGTTTATTTGCAAAGGATTTGCTTGGGTGGCCTTGGTTGAAATAGTTGCACTGTAAGAGAATAATGAGTTGCTTCTTCACTTAGCAATTCAAAATGCAGGCGCAAGTCCCGATACTACGTGCGGAAAGACCGCCGGCACCAATTGTGTAAGCAAAAAAGGATGAGGGTCAGGCCCAGCTGGTAGAATACCTCTCCTCTGTAAATCGCGCCAAGATATAGAATGAAATAAGTAAGAGGAAACTTCTATCAAAGCTTTCAATCATACGACCAAACTTTTTTTCATGTCAAACACTACCAAATTCCAACTAAGGCGAAACACGTGACCACATGCGGCGCACTCCTTAAAACCCTTACCCTCTGATTATAATGTGCGAGGGCCGTACTCGGGGTCTTACCAGTGCGAATTGAACACAGCAGCACAGTTCCGTAAAGAAAAGACCGAAGGTCAATGTCCTCCCATGGTGGTCTCGGTCAAGCTTGGGTTATAAGAGATTTATTACACGACTTTATAACTGAAAAAACTGTAGAAACTTTGCCCAGTCCAGTACTTGTAATATTGGATTCATATCCCTTGGGTAAGGGAACTAAGACAGTCTAGAGGGCCAATAACCATTGACCGATTGTCCCTCTTAGCCGGCGATGACTGTGCACGAGAAACAAGTGGCTCTGGGAACACATGATTTGATTGGCTACTTTTTAACGAAGGGAGTTTCAAATCAAACCAATCAAATCAACCGTTGGAAACTCAGCTGTTCCTTTTGTTAAAATCCAGCTAATCAAATCATGTTTTCCCAGAGCGTCTTGTTTCTCGTGCACAGGCTTTTTGCCGGCTAAGACGGACAAGCGGCTCTTTATTGTATTGTATATTGTATTGTAAAATTCATTAAATATTCATGCGGGTGCAAACCAATCCCAGTACCATATTCAAATCACATGTACTCAACTGTAAACCCCAATACAAATCAAACAATAGAATTAACTTTTGATACAAACTCCTGCTCGGCTAATTAGTATTTATTAACTTTTGATACAGATCTCTACTGATTTGCAGAACAATACTTTGCATTCAATTTATTGTTTTCATTTCACAAGTAGAATAAAATATTCGCGTCCGATCTGTATGGCCGTTTACAATGGCTCGCCTATCGGCTCACCATTGTAAACGCCCATACAGATCTCCCGCTCATATTTTATCTACTACTTAAATTTTTTTAGGTAACTGTCCTCGATAAGTGGCACGCTAGAAATTTAGACTCTTAAATAAAGTTTTTTTTTATGATGATGATGATGATGATGATGAAAAAAGAGTCGGAGACCTGAGTAAGCCGAGCGCGGTCTGGGTAGGGAGATCTCAAAGATGATTCCGATGCGAGAACATGCTCGTCTCTCCGATTCAAGTTTTTCTGCGGCTCACTCCACTCGCCCATTTTCTCGCTGTTTCCTACTAAGGAGCCTGTTCGTGGGCTAAAAGGAATATTACAGTGTGAAACACAGGGTCTGATCAAATCTCTTAGTAAATCCTATGTTTGCAGCGTTGTCGTTTGCGGTTCCTTGCTGTTTTAAGTGTAAATCCCTGTGTAATAAGGTATCATATTTTGCGTGTTCTCCTGACCTAATATTGCAAATAACAGAAATGTCTTGCAACTGTAAAAGTTCAATAATAATAGCCATGATGAAAATAGTGTTTTCCAAGATACCCTTTTGCTGACAGGAGTGCGTTTACCGCACCTTCTCTATTTCAAATTAAAAATCTATCCGCAAAAAATCTATCCTCAAAATCTGGTCAAAATCTATGGTCTAAAATATGGTCAAAATCAATCCTCATTCCAGACCAAAACAGCACGAAATCTATTTCCTTTGGCGCCACACATACTGGGGATGAGCTCCAAATGTCATCGATCTCTCACAACTTATTACTCTTTTACTCACTGCCCATTGAGCCCACTGGCACGTAGGGCAGCAACAAACAACTTATGGTTGAATTTTTTCTCTCTCCTCTTCTGCGTTTGCTGGATAAGGTTATCTTCCCCTGGGACTCCTTGATTAGAAAAGCAAACAAAAACCTTCCTATCTCACTTACGATGCGTACAACAACAAAAATTCATCTCAATCAAAAGGAATCGAAGCAATCCTAAATGGTATGATAAGCACAGCCACTACCCTCCGTCCATGATTTGAGAGCAACGAACTACCGACGTGTTTGCTAAGTGCAATTAAAACGCACACCTTAGTTGTAACGCTTGCCAGTAAAGCTTTAGTAATTGCACCAGATCTCAGTGGCTTTACATCTGGTGTGGTAGTTTTGGTGTGGAGCCCGTTTTCCAACCGGTCTATTCCTAGCGGATTTGAACCTCAACATATCTGACCATGCCTTGACGCTTCGGTGCAAATCCACTGGTATGAGATGGGCAATGCAAAACATACTTTTCAGGAAAGACCTACTTTTTTTTTCTTTAGCCTTAATATTTAGGATTGTCAAAAGGGATTAAAACGTGGCAGCGTGAACGTAAGCTTTTTTCTCATTGTCAATGGCATTTTTTTTTTTTTTTTTTTTTCACTGGTTGAAGTGTATCGCAGTTGGTTTTGACTTTGCAGCCCGACTGTTAACATCTGTCCCCTCCCCATTAAAAATAATCGAAGAGGAATATATTAAACTGGTAAGTTCCAAGACCTAGGGCACAGTTTTTCCTAATACGGACCGACCTAGGCTGGTGAATAACGTTTTTTCCCCTACTTTATTTGTTTTTAAAAGAAACTTTGTATACGCGCGCGTCATTTCAATGTTGAATCGATTGACGGGTTAGCAAGAGGGTAAAATGCTGTTTGTTATTTAGTTCGATAAAAATAAATAGTCGCTTCGCTTTATTGAACCGTATTCACAGAAACGTACAGCATATTAAATTTACACTGAAGAGATTCAATTAAAGAAATTGCAGTAGTAAAAATATCATAAATGTAAAATCGAGCCAAAGCATTATCACTGACAAAACTAAACGTCGATTCCGGCTTCCTGATGAACGTACGAGGCAGGGAGGGGGAGGTGGGGGTGAGGGGGCTGCAGCCCCCCTTCCCCCATTGCCAAAATGTTTCCGGCAAAATGCTTGGAAAATAAGCCGAAAAGTTTAGTCAACGTTACGTTCAAAACGAATTACATCAACAGGAAAAGTATTGGAAATATACCGAAAGTTGTGGTTCAAAAGTCTAAATTTCTTATTCATCTGCTTTCGTTTCCTCTCGCAAATTCTGCGTGACCCCTCAGTTTGATTCAGTTGCAATCAGCTTTTCTATAGCTTGCGCGTTTGCGCACGGTGGATTTATAGTGCAAGACCTTGAAACAAAGCTGTTATTAAAATCCGCGCGTATAATATCCGTATACCAGACAAAATCTCGATTTGCCTAAAGTGGGCGCGCGCAAGTGGGCGCAGATTTGCAGAATGCCCGCAAGTGGGTATCGGGAGGTGTGATAAATACTTGTAAGGTGATTGGTCAATGATGACGCTAGATGAACGAATCTCTGGACAACCCATCAGCGTAAACACGTGCGCACTCGACAACAACGCTTCAACGAATTGTTGCAAACTTTAATAAGAGTTGATTTCCAGCTTGGAGTGAAGATAATTTGAGGTTTTATTTAAGGCCTATTCATTTCACAAGGTCTGAAAGCCGGCCGAAAGCTTTGCAATTAAATTGAAAAGAGTTCTCCGATAATTAACTCGCAGAGAAGTAAGAAAATCCACATTTTTACTTCTGAGTGGTGCTGTCATTTCACAAATCCCCGAAGACGAAAGTTGTCTAGGAACGCGTACGAACATATCTTTAAATTTGTGCGCGATTTACGATAAGCAAGCCTTAGTCCAATACCACGATTTAGCAGGCACAAACTACTTGAACGGAGGACAGTCTTGATCAGTCCACCTCCGGACGACATTTACAAGATTATATGCGGCACCAAGAAAAGAAATTCAAAAGAGATCTCGAGATAATTATTTAAAACTCGCAGCAGGCATTTGCATTGACAGAGGTGAGAAATTCTTTCTGCATCTTTTCATTTTTAAAAGTTGATCATTCTCATGTCATTCTTTATGCTTGGGTTCTCAGCCCAAATATATAGAAAACAGTTGGGCTGAAATGGAAATTGTAAAACGTTTTGCTGTTTCTAAAGTTTATCCTCGCTTAGATCTAGACTTGCCACAGTGAAGCGAGTTCAAGCCCGCAAAGCAACCCAGTGCTAGTGAGCGACGAAGTTGCGAAAACGAGCGACGACGCTAGTGGCGAGAGGTCGACCTTCGTCCCGGCGTGTCAAATTAATAAAGACGAAGGACTTTGTCTAAAGTCTAGCTTGAGTCTAGCTGAGATCACTCACCACACCACACCAAAACATGACAAAATGATGTCAAGATGCTGCAGTCGCGTTCTTGAAATGAAATTTACGTTATCATTAATCTTTTCGAGTTTTTGCATAATTTCGCGTTGTTTTGTTTACTCACTTGACTTTAACTAAAACGCCTCCTCTTTCCTTCTTGATGAAGGGAAGGCCAGAAACCATTAGAAAGCACAAGCCGCCAGGGAGTGCTTTCTTAATAATAAACATCCCAAACAGAAAATCAACTTCCAATCAATTGAATAGACAGAAGAGGCAAGATATCAAGCAAAAGAATTGACTGTAGAAACGGATGAACAGAAAAGAAAAACTGATTAACAGTGGAGGCAACCTAGTGTCAACTTTTTCCAGTAAATGTAATGAAGCTAATGCTTTCGACTCAGATGTTTAGTTCTCAGGGCTAGCTTTAAACTTTGAACGAAATGTTTTCTAAATCCCTTCATCCCTGAATGTTTTGCACGCTTTTCTATTACTTTCAAATGGGGGGAAAACAATGTAAATTGGCTCCCTAAAATTAATTTATTTTTTGCTGAACTAGAGTGAATAAATAAAATATTTCCGAAAAAGGATTAAGTGTATTGACACCTTCGGATAACGCCACGAAATTAATTTCAGAACTTAAAGCAAGCAGGCGAAGTTTGTACACAACTATTTCAAAGCACTTTATATGTGCCTCTTTTTTTCGGATTTCAACCCATGCCATTTTTTTCGGGCAAAAAGGTATCCGCCCCCAGGACCGAAGGTGTCCGTACGCATACGATACTATCTGACCGAAAGGCAGTTTCGTTAAAGCTATACACACTTGTATTAAACGAATTAATAAACGCTGCGTTTATTCCAAGCATAATTTCTTTGTGATAAACAGTGCGAAAGTAAAACGGAGTGAAACGCGTAGTTTGGACATACGGCACAATATTGCGAGAATTATTTTTGCTATTTTTAATTAAAGAATCACATTTTTAAATGATGGCAACTAGTGCTTTGTTTTGGCAAAAAAGTGGCCGATATAAATGCAGTTTTTACTAAAATTTGAAGTTTATTGCGGTTTTCAGTGAAATGCGAACTCTGAAATTCAAAATCCAACAAACGATTGCGTTTTTCGCTGCCGTCAATCATAATTACGACGACAGCTAACGAACCATGAAAAGCAGAAACAAACAAAATAGATCAAAATCTACCAATCACAACCGAAAGACTTGACCTTTTGACCCGATTAAAGTGAACTCCTGTTCCTCGAGAGGTCCGCTAAGATGATTGACGGCAGCAAAAAGCGTAAACCTTTTGTTGAGGATTGAATTTCAGAGTTCGCATTTCACTGAAAACCGCAATAAAACCGGCGCAGCTTAACGTAATGACATGAAAATGAATTGCGAAATGCACAAACAACAACAAACTACAAAACAAGCACTCGATTTTCAAATTCAACTTCAACTTGTCGATAAAGAAATGAACACTCGCCTTTAAAAGAACTTTGTATCCTTGAATACCACTTCTTTTCTGTCTTTTCATATTTACAACAGTTGGTGAGCAGCTATTTCGATTTTGCTGAGCAAATCTTTCATGTCTTCGTTCGTACAACGCTGCAAAATGATTTCGCGCGGAAAGCACACTCGACGATTCATATACCGTAATGATTCGATTTAGCGGCCTCCTTCCAATAGGCGCTCCCTTCCGAATAAGCGCCCCCCTTCGAATGTGTTTTTGTAAATAAGCGCCCCTATTCCAATAAGCGCCTCCATTCTAATTAGCGCCCCCATTCTTATAAGCACCCCTATTCTAATAAGTGCCCCTATTGTGGATAACTGCCCCTACTGAACTCATTGACGCCAACTAGATAAACTCCTGACCGTTCACCGTACAGTTCATGTATATATTTACTGCTAAAATGAACAATTATCTTAAAAGTAACTGAACTTTTAACAATTTCTAACTGTTACAGTTTCTGTTATTGTTGTTAGATAAATTTGGTTGTTCCTCAAAAAAATTAAATAAGCGCCCTGTCCCGAATAAGCGCCCTGTCTCGAATTAGCGCCCTCCCTTGAGGTGCCAAAAGTAAATAAGCGCCCCGGGCGCTAAATCGAATCATTACGGTATCTGGTAACGGATACCGCCCGCTGTGAGCGAGCCGGATGGGAGAATACTGCCCGCTCCCGGAACCAATCAGATCGCAGGATTTGTAGAATACCGCCCGCTCACGAACAAAGAAAAAATGTATTGATTTGAAATAAAGTTGTAAATATTTTTTCTACCTTTGAAAAAAACTATAATAAAACTTAAAATCTTATCTGGTGCCATTCTTTTGTCTTTCAACGGTCTACTGAGAATAAAAGGTCTTTTACAATAACAAGCGAAATATTACAATTGAAAATAATTGGTTTCCTGCTCCGGATACATAGTTAAAAGGATTTAAAATGTTTTCAAACTCGGAGCGCAAATAAAATTTAAAAAAGCGTGAAATATTTCGTCTGATATCATCCAGACTTCATCAGTCACTGAGGTGGTATTTCACTGCCTCGGGGGAGTTAAAATTCTGTCATAAATTGGAGCTAATTCAAAACCATTGTCTCTATTTAACAAAGGTTAAATAGAGACAGTCGAGGAACTCGTCAGCCATTCATGAACATTGTCGACTGGAGGGCCACTCGGTAGACACAAGCAAGACAAAAGTGTTAGCCACCGAAATCAACACCTTTAAACGCCGGGTAAAAGAGGCCATTGAGATAAAACTCAGAAAACCTTTGTTAAATAGATATAATAATAATTAGCTCCAATTTATGACAGAATTTTAACTCCCCCGAGGCAGTGAAATGTCTTCTTAACATTCATCTTAAAAAACACCACCTCAGTGACTGATGAAGTCTGGATGATATCAGACGAAATATTTCACGCTTTTTTAAATTTTATTTGCGCTCCGAGTTTGAAAACATTTTAAATCCTTTTAAGCGAAATATTAATTTTTATTGTCAATTATTTTTACCCTGCCAAGTCCCTTAAGACAACATAATTAATATATCTACATTTCTTTTGATAGGTATCGTTAATCACTCAGTAAGTACACTAAAGAACTCTCGTAAAAAGGACTAAATAATTACTGAAAATGATGGAAACGGAATTAAAATTAACAGCTCAGTGATAGGAATTCCGAATCAATGAAAACGGTCCTTACCATTCTGTGGTCCAGATTCTTGAAAAAATATATATTTAAGTATATTTCGACATGTTAATCACTCATGCCCATTACGCTGGGTGTCGTGTTCCAGGTCCTCCTCATCTGCTTCATTTCATTCACTGAAACACACCTGAATCTTTCCCATAATTCCATAGTTCTTTTTCCTATTTTATAAATTTGTAGTTTCCTTTCCATACGGCTTGAAGGCGTTTCCCTAGAATTTTTTTTTTTAGCCAAACTCTTGTTATATCTTTTATCAATAGCTCCAACTGATCAGCTGCTAGCATCTTTATGAATCTCCTTTGAAGAGAGAGAGAAAAAGAAATGAAAAGCGCAGAAATTAAAAAAGATGCGATCTTCAAAGGTGACTCCATTTGCTTTCCAGATGACCTCACCTAGCTTGCGAGCATACTGTCTTGTTTGGCGCGAGGGGCGTAGCGCGAGACATGTTGCGAGGTCGAAGCCGCACAAAGAGCCAAAATAACATTGCGTGACACCTCTTATTGCCAAGGAGACGGATGATGACGTCATCCGCCCTCATCGTCCGCTCCCCCGCGTCTTTCAACTTTCACTTTCATTTTGATCTTGCTCAGTGCTAGTGTAGTCTATGATGTCTACCGCTCTTTGGACGTCCGTGAATGCCATTGCAGGTATGTTTCTTTATATGTGTAGGTTTGTCGTGTAATTTTGCCCATATGGTACATTAAACGTTAGCAACTCGATCGAAGACGACGTTTCTTTGAAGTAATGTTACCTCTACTAGCATCATTCTCGTGGTATCGCGGCGACTGTGTTTGCCCATTTTAATAAACTCAACTCTATCTCCATGCGAAGGAAGCCACTATAAGTGTTACATAAGCGATTGTATTTAAATTCTTACAAGAATCTCCAAAACAATCTATAGCTCCCGTTCACTTGTGAAGATCAACAGGAAATTTAAGAATACTTTAGAGTCGAGCACATTTACAACTGTAACACAACGTAACATCTACGGCCAGAGGAAAAAAAACCTTTTCTTGTTTTTCCCCGTGGCGTGATCTAATCATTGCAAAATATTTGTTTGACTACGATTCCAATGGAGTGAATGGACGGTATGTGTCAGCCGAGGCTTCGACGATTTTTCAAGCAAAAACCACAAAATTATTCAAATGACTATACCTACATCTAATTTCTAAGTCCTTAATAATAGAAAAATACTGGAAAAATTTATATAAGTTCATCAAAAGTTTATAAAATGAAATGCTTATGGAGTCGTGAAAATATATTCTAGATTATGACGTATACAAACTTGGTGTAGCGTTACGTTTAATTTAATCTTTCGGCGCGCCAGATAAAACCCTAGGACTGCGTAAACGAAACCCTTTTGCCATGGGAAGGAAGCCCTTGTAAGCCTTACATTAATGATCGCTTTTAAATCCTTACAAGAATTTCTAAAACATTCTATGACTCATAGTTGTGAAGTTTTAAGAATTCGTTAGAGTTGAACACAATTAACCGACACTAATGGCTGCATCTTGCGGCTTCTGTATTTGACACTGTATCACGAGTCAACTGTGAAGCTATAGACAGACCAAACTCACAAACAGTTTGTTTTAAATTTTGTTATTTCAGTGGACTCCCGATTTCGAACCTTCCGACAACTCGAACCAAAAGCCGTTTCCCTTGGGTTTGCTTCACTCAGGCCCCGACTCAGGCGAACAAAAATGATAGTAATAATATTAAATTTTTAATGAGGTCCCCAATCACTATAAGTGGTTTTCAGGAGGGTTTAAAATGCGATTTTTTACCCCTTATTTTTCAGACTACCAATTTTTCGTTTCCCTTGGAGTTTCCAGAAATCAAGATTTACTATAATTATTTGCTCGTTCACTGCCGCTCATGCATAAACCGCAATGTGAAATCAACACAAATGTAATTAACATCTTTGAAATTAAACAGAAACAAAACAAAAGAGCCCGAACGTATTCTAATGTGTACATAGTTGATGTAGCGTGGCTCGTCTGATTTCAAATTAATTTTTGTCAGCAACAGTTGCGAAATACTTAACATGGCTCACTTTACATATAGAGTCAGTGTTCAAACAGTTCATGAACATTTGTTTTTTCTAGCTTGCGCCTGAAGAAGGGAATCTGTTATAATACTTATTACTCTGTCAACCAGTTAAAAATAAATCAGCGACAAATGAACTCAAGCGTAACCTCCACGTTGATACTATTAGTTTCAAGCAAATTTTCTTGTAGCATGCGAGAGCAGACGGCTTTTTCGGCTCGAGTCTTATTAAAGCTTTTCACGGCGGGTGACACTTGAGCCGAAAAAGCCGTACACACCTCTCGGAGGCTGCCTTTCTTGTCTTTGAAACAAAAACTGCCACAAACTGCCGCAAACACTTTCTCAAATGACCGGGCCAATCAGTGCTTGTTTGTCCGGTCACCTCTTGGGGGAAATGTTCACGCAGTTCCATCTTCACACAGAGCCTCGAATTTCCACTATTAGTGCAGGGAATTCGCTTTTAGCAGACGACCGAATTCGACGCTACGAGCTTACAAAGCCCTGACTAACAGATCAAACGTTTTCACAAAGGTGTGTTTATTTCCGACCGACAAAAGCTTAAGATTGTTGTGTTGTGTACGATTTGTGGTAAACTAACGCGAGTTTCAAGTTTTTTAATTTTTTTTTGGAAAACTGGATATAAACTGAAAATCTTTCATTTGGCTTGAAAAAAATATTTTGGAAAAAAATCACACCTTGAAGATATACGGTAACCTTAAATCAAATTCAAAGCAGCATTGGTCAAAAACGGGGGAAATGGTAGTGAGAACTATTCCTAGTAATACTTATTACACTGACAACCAGCTAAAAATAATTCAGCAACAAATGAACTCAAGCGTACCCTCCACGTTGATTTTGTTAGTTTCAAGCAAGCAACCTCTCTTGTCTTTCAATTCTTGATTAACTTATGTTTTCATTTCAGAGTTTTGCTTGATACGTTATTTACATAAAAGATATTTGTTTTTGATGGAAATTTAATTTGTTGTCGTTCTATGCAGACCAAGCAAGGACTTTTGTCTACTAGCTGAAGTCACATGCGTTTTTTGTCGCACACTTGGATTTTCGAAACGTTTTTGTATAGTTTTACTTGTCCACACTGAAAATGCTTCAAAACGACTGAGTTGAAGTGCGTAGGCAATGACTGCGCATGTGTCCTAGTGAAAAGCCTGCCGTCAATTAGTCCCCGGTTTCATTTTAGTCAGACTATTCCTGGTTTCGATGTTTTGAACATGCACAGGGTGCTCATTTTGGGTTGTCAGCCAATCAGATTTGAGCGGACGTCAATGAATCGCGGACTGGCAAATACATGTAGACCCTGCCATGCAGTTTATTAGAGCGGTATCCACTTGAATGTCGAAAGTAATTCGCGTTTGCTTTGCTTTTGCATTACTTCGCTTAGTGATTGGTTTACAAAATCTCGCGCTACTTTCTCAGCCAATCAGAACTAAAACCAAAACCAATCGTGTCTCGCCCGCGCACGTTTTTCCGCTCTTCTTGCCGGCTTCATGTACTTGATTCGAGTTTTGATTGGTTTACTGGATTGTCTGTGTCCTTTGTGATTGGTCAGAGTTATTACAGCTAATTACTTTGTTTTTGGTTTTACGACACTCAATTGAAAACTGCTCTATTATTTTATGTTTGTGTTAATTACCTTCCAGACCTAGTTTTGCAGTACAAGTTCTTTTTCATTTTGTACATGCATATGCTAACTACGAGGCTTGGAGGGCAGATTAGTATAAGTAAAAAAGAATAAAAAATGTCTGCAAAAGGAATCTTGGAACTGGTCAAGCATTGGTCTTAAGTGGCAGTTTCTCTTAAAGCGGTCCATCGCATTTCGGGTCGGAAAAAAGTTTTCCCTCAAACTTTGCCCAGTGAACTATCTTAGGTTGAAAGTAAATGCAACGACTTTAGTTTTTGGAAATACGTTAAAATATATTTTTAGAGCTCTCAACAGTGAAGGCTGCAAAAGGCCTAATTTTGAGCTTGGCCAGAACGATAAATTTCATAAGTTGACGAGCTCGCCGCTCAAAAACAACCAAACGCACCAAATTATTATTATTATTCCTAAGTTAAGTGGTCCTTCAAAGGTTGGAAACGCATGTTAATTTTGATACATTTTGATTTACGGGTCCGTGATAATTTAAATATCAGCAACCGTTAGATCGCTTTTTATAAACATGCAAAAGTATGGTGACTTCGCCGGCCTTTATTTCACGAGTCCAGACAAGACCATTCTAAATTCCAACTGAATCCTACTAAACAGATCTTAAGAAGCATAGAAATATAAAAATACCTTGCACTTTTTATCTTCCTTTGCTTCAGCGAGTTCGAACATTTCGTGCTTATGCGAGTAAGTAAGCTCATTTGCATAATGTGTATGAAGTACTCGCATAAGCACGAAATGTTCGAAGTCGCTGTGGCAAAGGAAGATAAAAAGTGCAAGGTACTTTTATATTTCTATGCTTCTTAAGATCTGTTTAGTAGGATTCAGTTGGAATTTAGAATGGTCTTGTCTGGACTCGTGAAATAAAGGCCGGCGAAGACACCATACTTTTGCATGTTTACGAAAAGCGATCAAACGGTTGCTGATATTTAAATTATCACGGACCCGTAAATCAAAATGTATCAAAATTAACATGCGTTTCCAACCTTTGAAGGACCACTTAACTTAGGAATAATAATAATAATTTGGTGCGTTTGGTTGTTTTTGAGCGGCGAGCTCGTCAACTTATGAAATTTATCGTTCTAGCCAAGCTCAAAATTAGGCCTTTTGCAGCCTTCACTGTTGAGAGCTCTAAAAAATATATTTTAATGTACAGTCGAAGCTCTCTTAACGGACACTCTCGTAAGCGGACAGCTCTACTTACGGCCGCCTTGTTTGAAACCCCGTTTTAACTCCTATACAAACTCTGTATTTTTACATTCTCGTAAGCGGACATTCCCGTAAGCGGCCGCGGACACTTTCAGAGATTACGACTAAGACTTTTTCTTTGTTTTTAAACTCCCGTTAGCGGACACCCCAAAGAAAATCCTTTTAACAACCTCTGTTTCTTGTTTTTTTCAATCAACTTTACGTCGCCGTTTGTCACAATGATTTTTACAGGACCTTACAGTAATTGCAGTACCATATTTTAGTGTTTGTGTTGTTGTCATCCCTGTCAGTTCGGTTATTGTTAGCTGGGCAAGCTCCCGTAAGCGGCCATCTATCCCCTTCACCTCTAGTGGCCGCTTACGAGAACCATTCTCGTAAGCGGCCAGCTCCAGTTACGGACACCATTTTCGCGTCCCGAGGGTGTCCGCTTACGAGAGCTTCGACTGTATTTCCAAAAACTAAAGTCGTTGCATTTACTTACAACCTAAGATAGTTCACTGGGCAAAGTTTGAGGGAAAACTTTTTTCCGACCCGAAATGCGATGGACCGCTTTAAGAGAAACTGCCACTTAATTGTGACCAAAATAAAGGCAGGCTCTGGGAACGAGATTTGTCAATTTACTGATTAAAAGCCTTTGACTGGGATAGGTTACGGTTAAAACATTCTTTATTCTAGAAGGCTTAAGAAACGCTTGTTTTCGATGAAAACAAAGAGAGTTTTCCATCTTTTCATTGAGCACAATAGAATAGCTTTTAAAGTATCAAAGAGCTGAAGACGTTTGCGTTTTCAAACCAACATTAGGGACCTTCAGATTTGACTACGAGTACGACATCGAGTACGAGTACGACTTTGGAATTTCAACACAATCATATCCCCCAAGCTATAACTCTTTCCTTTTGCTGACTAACACATAAATAAACGTTAGGGATAAGATTGGTGTGATAAGTGATTATAGGAGGCACACGAATTTGGTTTGAAAACTCGTACTCGTACTCAATCTCGTACTCGTAGTCCGATCTGAAGGTCCCTATTGCACTGACTGGAATAACGTGGACAGTTGGCCTTCTGTTGCTTGAGCCACTTTAATCTGGATAATAACGTAATGTTTGAATGCAAAAAAAAAAACTGGGAACATTTAAACTGCTTGTGTGTTTACAAATCTGTATTATTGTTTTTTTTCTTATAGGAGTTTGGCCTCTCGACATACCATGACTTCCTTTTTACAACAAGCTCAAGAACATGGCGAGCTGCATTCATCCGCTAGCAAATTAAAAGTCACAATTCTAGCATCGGAATGGGGCTCGAGTAAAGGTGGACTGTCCACTTTAAACAGAGAATTAGCCATACAGTTGGCTAAATGCCCTGAGGTTGAAATAACTCTCTTTTTACCACAATGCAGCGAAGAGGACAAAAGAGAGGCCCTTAGTCACAACATAGACATTGTCAAAGCAACCAGGCGGCCTGGCTATGACAAATTAGAGTGGCTTAGCTGTCCTCCAGATAATTTAAAGATTGATGTAATCGTTGGCCATGGGGTGAAGCTTGGTCGTCAAGCGCAATTTATAAGAGAGTCGCACAAATGTAAGTGGATTCAAGTTGTCCACACAGACCCGGAGGAACTAGGGATGTATAAGTCCTACGAAAATCCGATTTCAAAGGGTGAGGACAAGCACAAAATAGAGGTAGAACTTTGTGAAATGGCTGACTTCGCTGTAGGAGTTGGGCCCAAGTTGAGTGAGGCCTTTCGCTCATATCTTCGCTGGTGTAAAAAACATCAAACCATTCTTGACATCACCCCTGGTGTCTTCAACAAATTTGTGAA
The DNA here is from genome assembly GCF_052425735.1 of Oculina patagonica. Classification (NCBI taxonomy): domain Eukaryota; kingdom Metazoa; phylum Cnidaria; class Anthozoa; order Scleractinia; family Oculinidae; genus Oculina; species Oculina patagonica. Next base: position 13,916,452 of record NC_135761.1, on the reverse strand, counting down.
TATTGAACACGCAGCTGAAGAGAGGAAACGGTGTGGCGTTTTAGTGTTTGGCCGTGGAGATGCTGAAGATTTTCAGCTAAAAGGTTTTGACATTGCAGGCAAAGCAGTTGCTCAGTTGACGGACGCTCATCTTGTTTTTGTTGGCGCCCCTGAAGGAAAGCACGAGGACATAGCGAAGCGTCTGCTCGAGTGTGGCATTCCTGCGAACCGCCTGACAGTAAGAAGCTTCCTGCAAAGCCGAGAGGATTTGAAAAGATTGTTCTGCGAAGTGGATCTTGTGCTTATGCCTTCCAGAACAGAGGGATTTGGCTTGACAGGTCTAGAAGCCTTATCAGCTGGTCTTCCTGTGCTTGTTAGCAAGAATTCGGGATTTGGAGAAGCCCTTCATAAGGTACCGTTTTGTTCATCGTGTGTGATTGACTCTGAAGATGCCAAGGTATGGGCTGAAGCAATCAATGGAATCTGGAACAAAGATAGAGAGACGCGACTTCAGGAAGCTGAAGTGTTACGTTATTCGTACGAGAAGAAATTCAGCTGGGCCAAACAAAGTCAAGATCTTATTACCAAGATGATCAGCATCACGTGCACCAAGGGTATGGGTTTTTTAGTGACAACTCGATCTTATTTATCAGGAGCCATAACCGATTATGGCTCCTGATTTATACGTTAATTACCGTAAATGATCTAATAAACGCCCTCTCTCAAATAAACGCCTCTTATCTAATAAACGCCCCCTCTGAGGTGTTAATTTTTTATTAGACGCTCCTCTCTAATAAACGCCCCGTGTCTACTAGACGCCCCCTCCAGGAATCATCTCAAAAACCAAAGAAATGCTCCATAGAGTAATTTCACGCAATAAAGTTAGTTTTTTGCTTGACTCGGACATCGAAGAGGCCAACAACGCCAACATGGTTAACCCCGATGACGATAGAAAAACGTCGATATCGAACTATGAACGGAATTTCAAGACTCAGCATTAGCGCAGATTAGATTAGTCTCCTACTCACTTTCCAGTAGAAAACTACCCATCCTATTGGTTGTGTTGACGTTGCTACTGTTAAATTAAAATAAACGCCTCTCTCTAATAAACGCCTCATATCTAATTAACGCCTCCCCTAGAACCCCAAAAATTTAATAGACGCTCCGGGCGTTTATTAGATTATTTACCGTATGCTAGAAAAAATTTATATGTTTTTTCATAACGAACAATATAATAAGACAGGTTGCATAAATCATGCTCTCAAATGCTGTCTACCCAGAATACCATTGGGTTATATCGTTCCTGGTTTATGCTTTAATATCAACGTTTCTTTAATTAGGTGTTTATGAGAAGGTGTTTATTAGATATCTTTCCTAATAATTCCTAATAATTCAATAACTCGAAAATACCAGACAGGTAATGGAAATCTACCTTGGCTTTACGAGTACTTCCTGGTCAAAAGTGTCTTTTGTATATGTTGTCGTGTTCTGTAGATCGTCAGAGCTTATCCCAGATAAAAGGCGGATTGTCACTTTCATGTACCACCCAGGGGACGCAGAGAGTGACTGGTGAACAGCAAACAGGTACAGCATGAACAATGCACCTAGTTGTAAAATTACGCAATTACAATATCAAGTAACACAATGCTGGTAATGAACATCGCGAAATATTCCATCTTTGCAATGTTATTGTTACTGAAAGACTAGCAAGCAAAGTTGTAAATAGAATATATATCAGATGACAATTTCAACGGATTTTACACTAATGCAATTTTTACAGCCAAATATTCTTCAAAAATTCGTTGCATTTTGTACCATTTTTAGTTCTAACGTGTAGTTTAATTTTAGGTCAATTCTTGAAGTCATGAAATTTTATATCCCAGAGAAATGCGTGATCTTTTGCTTAAACTAAGGATTAGCATAGATCGTGAGTTATAACTGCAGTAATTTTGTTTTCCTTTAGTTCTGAGCATTATTTGTAATCTGCATCAAATGTACTGTGATCCAAGCAAGTTTAACAAGAAATCTGAACTATCAGAGGATCTACAGAAGATTGCTGCAGACAAGGGATTCATCATCAGTGACAATCCAGCATCAGGAAACTGTATGTTCTACGCATTGTCAGAGCAGCTGCAAAGCGTAAGAGGAATCCAAATTTCAGATCGAGAACTACGGAAAAAGTTAGTGGAGTTCCTGGCGAAATCCCCAAACTTGGTAAGTCAATAGTCAATAGCAGTGACAAGTTTGTAACAAAATGCCGAGTGCCAAAACAGTGAAACTACTTATAGCACACTGATGACTAATAGGTTTTTCATCATCTAATCCATACAAATGTTCTGTTGTTTACGTGAGTGAAATTTTATTTATGAGTACAGAGTGACATTAAAACTTTTCAACAAGATAATAAGAACGTGATCAGCTAGAATAGACAGATAGATAGTTTATCAGGGACGGCGGAGCCGGGGGGGGGGGGCTGGGGGGCTTTACCCCCCCCCCCCCAGAATGTCCGAAAAAATAAAGACTTACTAAGAGAAGGGTCTCACTAGTCAGCCCCCCCCCCCCCCCCCCCCCCACTTGGAAAATTGCTCCGCCGTCCCTGTTTATTGAAGCTTTAAAAATTACAGCTGAAAAGCTGACTTGGATCGATAAAACTTTACAAATGCAAAACGCTAAGACTTATCTAAAAGGTGATCTATGTACATGAAACAGGTTAATAAAAGTTAAGTTAATAGGTTAAAAAAAAAACAAGTAAAAACGACTGGCTCTATACAATTACTATTAAAAAAACTATTAGAAGAAGACAAAATGCAAAGCAACCGCTTGGCTAACCTCAAAGTTCTGTACTCGTTGTGATATAAGTCAGCGTTATAAACGTATTACATTGCCTGCCAGCTCTATTGCAATCACTTAACTTCGATTAACTTTTCTCTTCACAAAGCCCGATGGAACAGATCTTTTCAACTTTGTCCATGGATATCCCTCCTGGGCTGATTACTTAAGAAGCATGGAAAAAGATGGCACCTGGGGCGATCATTTGATTCTCCATGCTGCAGCAAACTGCTACAAAACTCGCATTCGTGTTATCAGCAGTCTTGACTGTGATGTAAGCATCACTTCAGATCATGGCACTGTCGACAACACCAACCCACTTGTGCTGGGACACATTCACGAGAAACACTACGTTAGTCTTCAACTCAGACAAGGTACCTTTTATGTACGAGTAAAATTGCTGTATAGAAAAACGTAGCCCGTAGGGAAGGGCCATCAACTGCACACTATTTTAAAACACCATTACTGAAGGGGAGGACATTCAAAATTTTTTATTTTATTTAAGAATTTCTCAGAATCGCGGCGTAGTCAATTTCTGTATTGTGCATAAAAAAACAGCGGACACTTTAATTTATCTTGGATATGTCAATTACTGCAGAAAACCGTCGAATGACGGCTCGTCGTCTCGCTTAGGGGTGTGAATTATGGATTGGTCTCCTTTGCGGGTTTCATTCAAATTCTCCCACAAACATCCCTGCCCCTTTCATACGCGAATCCCCACCCTTACCCCACCCGGGCTCAAACTGCAGGAAATGTAGACAAATGGACAGTGATGGAAACGATTGGTTCTTTTCTACGAATAATTTGTCCAATATTTTCTCTACTTTCTTGTTAGTACGTTCATTTGCGGTAACAGACAATGTTATAGTAAACAGATCAACATTTTTTTAAATATTTTGACTCTGTCGTATGATTTGGAAAAAGAGAGCCTGAACACGGCTAAACGTGTAAATTGATGTTAAATTTAATAAGAGGATTTTACAGCAGGGATTGAATTTCGCGACATTAATTTTCGGGATATTTTGGCAATCTCAAAAATCACCAGAAATAAGTAAGAAGTAACAAACTTGTTTTCCGAGACTTTTCCGAGACCTTTCCTACACCATAGAAGCAAATTCTAAGAGACCACTTTATCGATGATTTAATGATGCTCGTTTTAGGTCGTCATCTGGATACTCTTACCATGTCTTCCAGTACAGCCACATTTTCTTTCATAAAGGAGAAATCCAATTATGCCCGGCTTTGCTGCCTCCTAGTGAAAATGGTACCAAATGTCCTGAGAGGTATATTGGACAGCATACATCCACCAGAGTGCCTGAAAAATGTTTTGACCCGTGAATCGGTCCACTCAACCCTTCAATCGCTTCGAAAGAAAAGAGTCATCAATCCAACACAGTGGGGAAAACTTTATCCGGCCTCCGCCTCCTCGCCCGTGTCATCCAGGGATTTTGACATTACACTTCTCCTGATTCTTCTGGTGAACATCTGTGGTTTGAGCCCTTCTGCGGCAACGCCGGAAACACAGGAGAAACCACCTCCTCCAGCAGAGCTCAGTCGTGAGGCTGACATTGCCCGTTTGAGGTATTTTGTAAACCTTGTACACGGCCATGCCGGCGAAGCTTCCGTTGATGATGTAACGTTCAATAGCTACTGGCACGAAATTCGTGTCACGTTGGTGAGATTAGGAGGAGAGAGTTACGAAGATTCCATTGACAAACTGAAGGCGGAAAGTATGGAACCTGAGTTTGAACAGCACTACAAAGAGCTTCTGAAGCAGTGGAAAAACGACGAGGACGCCATCAGAGATCATGTTAATGTGACAGACAGTGAGACATCCACTAAAAGGGTCAGGGAAACTTCAGTGAAAACAGGTGACTGATGCGTATAAGCGTTTAAAATCTTCAGTTGTGCTCATTTGCTTCCTTTTTGGTGTTTTTGCATTTCTAGTTGTAAACACACTGCTTCTAATTAGGGAACAGCTGTATCGACAGGCAAATGAAAACACTTTAGAACCAATTAGTCTCGAATAACCAAAAGTGAAGAATCAAAATGAAATGGCCTGGATGTGTTGGATGAAGCAATTCTTTGAGCTCTCAACCACTCATAATCCCGTTTACTATCCTGCGTGAGTTAACGCTACTTTTTTGACACATTAAGAGCTTTGCAGATTGAACATCAGAAGAAGAATTTAAAACTGCCAACTTTGGATTTTTAAGAGAGTCATTTTAAAATCAGTTAGTTCTTGTTTGTGTTTTAAAACAATAACACACACGATAACGAAATAAAAAAAAAACGATTTAGTACTTTTTTTTCGTCGCTAGAGTATTTTTTCTGCCGTGACCTACACTCGTCTGAGAGAATAAGGGGAGTACAGGATATTGTGGTTCCGGCCTGATCTGACAAACAAATCTCCTTTTTACCATGTCCGTGGTACAGATAGATCTTATTCAGATCCAGCTTTTTATCGAAAAGTCAGAAAGGTATATTAAATTATTAAAATACGTAATCGTACTAATCATACGCTGGATGAATTGTTTGTTTTCTTAGATGTGTTTTACCAGACCTCAGAAAGGATTCGCCAGATCTACAAAACCCGTGAAGGACGCGTTCTACCAGTTCCTTGGTGTGAAGATTTCAGCTTTCATCTGAATGATATTTTCACCAGGCTCAGAATTGTAAACAAAGACAAAACACGAGGATCACTTACTGAGGAAATCACCGACATGACAGCTATCTTCAAATCACATGAAGGATGCCGTAAGCCAAGGACTGTTTTGATTGAAGGAGATCCCGGAATGGGAAAGACAACCTACTGTCAGAAGCTGGCGTATGACTGGGCAAATAGACAGGAAAAATGGGACGAATCTTTTCCCGAGATTGAATTGCTGCTGCTGCTTAGATGCCATGATATCAAATCTAATATCTGGCAAGCTATCGATGATCAAATTCTTCCCGAAAATATTGATGAAAAATCGAAAGAAAGCTTTTTTAAGCTTGTCCGTGAAAATCAATCCAAAGTTTTGTTAGTTCTCGATGGATTGGACGAAGCTGACCTCAATAAACTACCAATGTACATCAAACTTGTTGAAAGTAGAGAGCTCCCTGAATGTCGCATCATTCTTACATCTAGACATGAAGTTGGAATGAAATTTAGGCGCATCTGTGATACCCTGTGGGAAATCGTTGGATTCACCTATCTAGATGCACGAAGTTTTATCTTCAAGCACTTTAAAGACATGAAACATTTGGCTGATAAACTTTTACAAAAACTTTGTCCTTGGTCTGGATCTAGTCACTTACGCGAACTGACGTCAAATCCTCTAAACACAGCTTTACTTTGTGTACTCTGGGAGGATTTCGAGGGTGATCTTCCGACGAGTAGGACTCAATTGTACATTGAAATTATTCTCTGTGTTTTGAGAAGATACGAAAAGAAGAATGGCTTAGCTAGCAACAACGAAGACCTAATTAAAGTTTACAAGGAAGAGCTTATACATCTGGGTCTTATGGCGTTAATTTCTCTGCGTAAAGGAGAGCTATATATTGAAGAAAGCGAATGTAGAAGCAATTCAACTGCTTTAACGAAGTTTGGATTTTTGTCAGTCCAAGCTGCAGGCAGTAGAAGGAAACCCTGCAAGCGTTACGGATTTCTTCACAAGAGCTTTCAAGAATTCTTCGCTGGTTTCTATCTCGCCTCTAAGATTCTCAGCGGAGAAATTGACTTGGACACAGTAGTAACTGATAAAAGGTATTTAACTGAACTGAAACAAGTATTTTTGTTCATGAGTGGAATTGTTACGTCGCAATGCGAAGATAACGCAGTGAGTCTTGTAAGGAGCATAACTGCACATATAAATTGCCTCGGCCGCAGTACTCTTGATAACAAAGAAGAAGTTATAAACAGCAATGTGACGTTCGCCTTTGACTGTATAAAGGAGTGTATAACCTATAAGGAAAACCTCCAGTCACGCTTGTTGTCAGCTTTTGGTTCCCACCTTGACTTTGAAACTTTCAAAGTAGCTAAGACTTCGCAACATTGCTTCAGTAACGTATATTTTGAGTTTTTCTGTAAAGCTCTTACAGTGAATACCACATTAGCTAATTTAGATGTGAGTAAAAATGGTATTGGAAGTCCTGGTGCTGGTTCCCTCTCTGAGACCCTTACAGTGAATACCACATTGACTCATTTGGATTTGACTATGAACAGGATTGGTTATTCTGGTGCTGGTTCCCTCTCTAAGGCTCTTAAAGTAAACACCACTTTGACTCATTTGGATTTGACTGGGAACAGGATTGGTGATTCTGGTGCTAGTTCACTCTCTAAGGCTCTTAAAGTAAACACCACATTGACTCATTTGGATTTGACTGGGAACAGGATTGGTGATTCTGGTGCTGGTTCACTCTCTAAGGCTCTTAAAGTAAACACCACTTTGACTCATTTGGATTTGACTGGGAACAGGATTGGTGATTCTGGTGCTAGTTCCCTATCTAAGGCTCTCAAATTTAACACCACATTGACTCATTTGGATTTAAATTCGAACAGGATTGGTGATTCTGGTGCTGGTTTCCTGTCTGAGACTCTTACAGTGAACACCACATTAAACTAGTAATACGTGACTCGCAGGGCCTCGCGAAGCTCTGGGTTGGGGAGGGGTGTTGAAAATAGTTGAAGTTGAACATTAATTGAATTGTACATATTCAATTTTCCACAGTAGGCAGGAAGATATATTTGTTAGAAATTTTATTTCAACGGGCATGGCCGCGACACCCTCGTTCCCAGGGTCTACTCCGCTTTAAAGATGGTGGCTTTTTCTGGTTCGTAAAGAGGTAGAAAGCGTTGGGAAGCGCAGGCTATTTTCAAAATCATCGACAAATTATTGGATAGTCGAATTTTGGACATTTATTTGATGGCATAAAAAAAAGAAGAACGAACGGCAGGAGGATTCGAAGCCTCCGCCCGAGTGCCCCTGATGGCGATGAAAGGTTTATAGCCTGAATAGGCGTTGAGGGAGTATTATGTGGAAATCAATGTTATTTTTATCCGAAAAGAAAAACGATAAAAATGAAAGGCTCAGAATTCGAGCCCACAAAAAAAAAAAGAAAAAAAAAAAGAAAAAAAAAAACCCTAGCCGGATTCGAACCCCCGACCTCAGGTCCGAAGATCTGATTTCAAGTTCGACGCCTTACCATTAGGCGACCAGCGCGCGGCGGTGTGACGTCATTTCCGCCACACACCAAGCTCACAAATATATATAATATTTAACAATTATCCTGCGAAATCGCGCGGAATATCGCCTGATACTTAGCCGACGAGGCCGTAGGCCGAGTTGGCTAAAATCAGACGATATTCCGCAAGATTGAGCAGGATAATTGTTTTATTATTCAACAAATTGTCAACGAAACTTATCTTGCAGATATAAAAACTGTCATTATGCAGCGCTTTACAAGATTTCGGACGAATCTTCGCAACCTACGTATATCGCAGGATATCTGTTATGTACGGATGACAGATAACTTTAACATTTTGACCATATATGGGCAGCGCGCGCATGTGTTGAATAATAAAGAAATATATATGACCGTAAACTCCACACGAGATTTCATCCCGCCTGATCCCTTTGAGGGACAAAATTATACACCCCGCTACGCTCGGCCTTCGGCCTCGCTTCGCGAGGAATCATTTGAATTTGAGTGAGAACAGGATTAGTGTTTCTGGTGCTGTTTCTCTCTCTGAGGGCCTTAGTGTGAATACCAAATTGATTCATTTGGATTTGAGTTGGAACGGGATTGGTTATTCTGGTGCTGGTTCCCTCTCTAAGGCCCTTACAGTGAACACCACTTTGACTTATTTGGATTTGAGGGGGAACAATGTTGGTGTTTCTGGTGCTCTTTCTCTCTCTGAGGTCCTTAGAGTGAATGCCACATTGACTCATTTGGATTTGACTGAGAATGGCATTGGTGATTCTGGAACGTGTTCCCTATCTGACGCTCTTACTGTGAATACCTCCCTGACCCATTTATCTCTGAGAAAAAACGATATTGGTGAATCTGGTGGTAGTTCACTCTGTAAGGCTCTTACAGTGAATACCACATTGACTCTTTTGGATTTGAGGTCAAATTTGATTTTTTCTTCCCTCTCAGATACACAAACAGTCAACAGCACCTGCAGCGTTAAGCTCGAACCACAACTTCCTTAATCCAACGCTGGTGCCAAACGGGCGCCTGAGTAACGACGGCGGGCAATTAAATTTTGGTGCCAGGAGCCGAGATGGACTTCTTTCTTATGACTTAAATTTCCTTGTAACTTTGTTTCACTGGGATAAAAAATTCTCATTAAAAAACACTGCTTCATTTCAAAACGATACCGCTGAAATTGTCCGCATTTGAGACATTTTAGCGTATTAAATACGTCACGTGTTTGCAAAATTTAGCAACTTCGAAACTATTCGTTTTTTAAGAGTTTAGGATTGGCTTAACTTCCAAATATAGAATAATGGTATTTAATATGTTCTGGTTCACTTCTCGTTTGCTTTGTTGATGTTTTGTAAAAGTTTCGAGGTGAATGTGAAGAAATGTTTACTGATACAAAAGTGAATTCAATCCGTTTGCCTTAAACAACTTTAATCTGCAAAAGTCTGATAAAAAACCTTTTTCAACGGGCCTAAAACGTGCCAGCAAATACCGTTATGTTACATCAACTTACCCGCCGCGTTTTTATTCAGTTCAATTAAAGCTCAAAGCACTGAACGCTTAACTTCATTAAGAACAGAAAATGTTTCCTTTTTTTTGTGACATTTCATATCTGCTGCCGTTTTTTGTGGAGTAACCGTTGTTATTTTCCTCGAACTGTTTCATGATTTTCACGTTATTGACAAGTAAAAAATTAATCAAGAAAATTATGTGCTTGAAATGTCAGTTCTTTTGCCTGCCCAGATATTTAGTTTGAATAAAATGATCATTAATTACTCCTGTTACTTCATTTCTGTTTTAATAAACTCATTTCACAAGCACTCCTTCACCCGCCCGTTTCCTGTTATCATAGGCACGCAATTCGTGCAAGATTTTTTAGACCTGTTTCCCTGGTAACGTACATTGACTTCTTGTAATAGAGCCGAAGTATGTACTAATATCAGTTTTCTTGAAATAAACCAAAATTAGTTTTTGCAATAATATCACTTCTTGGTCTTGCCTTCTTCATTTTGTATTCCAAATTTCCAGATAGCTGTGCATTACGGTAGTATACGATAAATGACGTTTAAAGCGAAATGATTTAAACACGTGCGTTTAAAAAAAAGAAAAAAACAAAAAGGAAAAAGAAAGCAGGAAAGAAAGAAACTTACAACGGACGGCGCAGGGTTTGCTAAACTGGGCATCTTAGATATCTTCCAAGTCAATGCATTGCAGATAGCCAAATTTATGTTTTATTATCATAACCGATATATTGCTTCCGATGTTTCTCAGTTTGTTTCCTACAGGTTGTCAAATACACAGTTATGACACAAGAATAGCCAAATGTTATTGACCACATCACTGTCGTTCTAATCTCAAGCAGTTTACAATACTTCATCAGGGTACTAAAATTTGGGATTCCCTCCCAGAATCGATCACTGGTTCGACAAGCTTTTATACTTTTAAGAAAAAAAATAATTGAATTTTTAATGAAATGAGTCTTAATTGACCTAGCTGCACATTCACAGCGAAATTACTAACATATTGCTAACTGAGGTGGCCTCCCCTATAAACGTGGTGGTTTCCTGGAGGTCTCCTCGCTCAACCTACCATAGTTATTGTTGTAATATTTCATTTCAAAAGTGGCTAATAAATGATGATGATGAATTCGGCCTTTCAGCCTGCTGTCGATAAGCAGACATGGTGTTTTTTCTTTTTTGGATGTATTGAGCTGAGTGAAGTGAACTCTTTATTTGTCAGTTTACAGTTTTCGATTCTTGTCTTATAAATTTATTTTCCGAGTTCAGTGGTTCATAGCCACCTTGATACAGTTCCATTTTTATCAACTGGTTAAGATAAGATCATAACTTAACTATTAAAGTGTTTACACAGGTGATTTTGACTATTGAATACCTTTTTTCTTAGCCTAAAAATAGCATTGCTTAGTTTTTGCTTTTATTTTAACCTTGATTACTAAAATAAATCTTGTACAAAAGTGAAACAGATTCTCCTGCGTTACGTTCATTGATTTTCCAAGTGAAAAACTCATGAAAGTGCATGAAATGCATTCAGACTGGCTTTACTTATAAAATCACCCTTTCCCTCCTTATCTAAAATTAATACATGTCAGGTTTCATTGTCGGGTTTATTTTTCCCACATCAGCTAGTGATTTAACCCACAGAGGTAACCCACAGAGGTAACCCACAGGGGGGGGGGGGAGATATTGCTGATATTAACTAGTCATCCAACTTCTAACCTCTGTCTAGGTCCCTGGGGTTGCTGCAGATCCAGAGACGCTCAAAGGGCAGGCAGGCCCTTTTCCCCTGGGGAAATTTTTTATTCGGAGAGGATTCACCCCAAGGTACCCTTATCTTTTTACATACCATTTTTACCAAATTCGGCAGAAAAGGAAACCCTTTCGTATACCTCCGAAAGCAGATAGCGCCCCTTCACATATCTACAGAAGTATTACTACATCTTTTTTTACCTTAATTTTCACTTGAATAATCCCTTAGCTGACCCGACCTTTGGTGGGTCTGCTTAAACTATTTTGCTATTTTGCTTAAACTATTTTAAGGTCCTTTTAAATAATACCTAAATAACAGTTTTCTCTGCCCTTTTGTATACTTGAACTCGTAAAATCCCTACCCTTTTGTATACCTACAGCCTGTAAAAGGTACCCCTTTTGGGCGGGGCCTCCCTGTTTATTCCACTGTAATACGGGGGTGGTGGCCTTACTTGCTAGAATAAAGTGGGGACGTTGAGAGGTTTGGGGCTAATAGAGCCTTTACAGATTCTTATTCAGATTCTCTAAAGGGTTTTTACTTAATAGCACTCCTTTCAATTCACTATAGGCTTAAGTTTCTCTTCGTTGAGTTCGAGTAACTACATCTTAACAGTTAATTAATGTTCGGAACGGAACAGATTGTCTTAATAAAGAAAGATATACATTTATAACTCCGTGTTTCTGCCTATTATCACACGACGTATTTTGTATACTTTTGATATTCACATTGTACTTTTTATTTCTTACTGTTTCTAGTTATTGATGTGTCTTGTCTGTTTTTTGAACGTGTCAGTGACCAACACGATAGCATTTGCTTCTTTGGTCACTGAGCACATTTTAGTTTGGTTCTTATTATTGTTATATTTTCCTTAATTAACTAATGCATTTTTGTAAATAGTGTGTAACAGTGTACGATTTTTGTAAATAGTGTGAGATAATGAAAATCTGAAAATCTGAAAATCCGTTATAAAGGTTAGATTTCAATTGCCTCTTACTGATTAGCTCTATTATAAAGGTAGGTAAACATATTTCAGACCAGGTCCAGCTTCTAGTCAGGAACTGCTTCGGTTTGCATGAACATTTAGTAATTTAGTATTATATGGCCGCGTCTCACAAGGACTGGGAACTGCCGAATTTGCGAATTTGATTTGCTAAAAACGATATTGACCGCGAAAGTATACAAAAACATTGACTGCCACCGAATGGAAGTGCCAAAAGACCTGACAAGAAAAAAGGTACAGAGAACGAGCAAACTTTGGCAAATTTTAAAGTTCAGCGCAAAATGCTGGCATCCAATAAGTGGGGACGAAATTGCGAAGAATTTGCAAAGCCAGATGCCGAAAAGCAGTCAACATGATTATCATATATACAAAAGCGACTCAACGCCTGTAATTTGTCACACAATGAAATAGGCTAGAGAAATTGAAAACATACCTGACAGAGAGCTTGACCTTCCTTTGTCCAATGAGCAGTTTTCCGTCTTGGCCAAATGATAAATATCTTATTAACCGGGTTTAGTCGGTCTGGATGAGAAAATCTTGACCTTGGTGGCGAGTACAGACCTCACTGTGTTCGGTCTGTATTTCCGACCTATATAAACATTTTTTTATCATCGTGGTCCAAAATGGGGAACTAAAGTGTAAAGCAAAATACTTCAGTGTAATATTGACAACGTCTCATATTTTGCGTGCTCTCCTGACTTTCTTTTGTCAAATGTTCTAAGAAAATAGTTACTTCCAAGAATTATATCAAATGACCGACTAGAGTGCATAAACCTCACCTGCTCACCTTCCCCATTTCATACCAAAGTTGCTAAAATCTATACTCTATTTCAGACCGAAACATCACGAAAAGTATAACCTTTGGCGCTGCCTAGAAAGCTAATATAAGGGAAAACCCCGGGGTCCCACCCACTGGTTGTGCTGGTTGAAAATGTCAGAAAATGGGTTTTCGTCAGCGATCCCGGAACGAAGAACGAAGAACGAACGAAGAACGAACGGCAGGAGGATTCGAAGCCTCCGCCCGAGCGCCCCTGATGGCGATGAAAGGTTTATAGCCTGAATAGGCGTTGAGGGAGTATTATGTGGAAATCAATGTTATTTTAATCCGAAAAGAAAAACGATAAAAAATGAAAGGCTCAGAATTCGAACCCACAAAAAAAAAGAAAAAAAAAAGAAAAAAAAAAACCCTAGCCAGATTCGAACCCCCGACCTCAGGTCCGAAGATCTGATTTCAAGTTCGACGCCTTACCATTAGGCCACCAGCGCGCGGCGGTGTGACGTCATTTCCGCCACACACCAAGCTCACAAATATATATAATATAGAAATATATATGACCGTAAACTCCACACGAGATTTCATCCCGCCTGATCCCTTTGAGGGACAAAATTATACACCCCGCTACGCTCGGCCTTCGGCCTCGCTTCGCGAGGAATTATGAGATAATAAGTATAGGTAATCGCATGGGTAGGCTTTTGTACATTATGCTTTTCTTTCCCCACTAAAATGCTCCATTTTTCCCACTAAAATGCTCGGTTTCCCCCAAAAAAGTCACTAAAATGCTCGGATAATGCTCATTATGCAAACGTTTTTTTAATTAATTTCAAAATTTTTAACATAATGTTAACTATTAACACTTACAAAATCGTTCAAGTGTTGCAAGTAACAACAAACACGCATACAAGTTCATAAATACAGCCAAAAAAACATGTTAAGAAAGTAGGTGACTATCTCTAGAAAGTTATTTTATTGTTGAATTTTGAGTTTTAGTCTTCATTTTCTCTAAAAATAATCAATTTCTTTTTTATTTTCTCGGAAAAAATAAATTTTCCGGGAATATGCCACTAAAATGCTCATAATGCTCAATGCTTTTGCCTCACTAAAATGCTCGAAAAAATGCTAGCATAATGTACAAAAGCCTACGCATGGGGCCGAGTAAAATTAAGGATTAATAACACGCGTGTTTTCAGAAGTTGTAGAAATTGCCAGAGTCGCGAAGCGACGAGGGCAATTTCTAAACTTCTGAAAACACAAGTGATATTAATCCTTAATTTTACGAGGAAACATGTGATTACTTGTTTATGACATAGCGGGTAAAATTTTCTGAAAATTGTCGATGCTAATAATAACTTAAGTTATGTACAGCGCGAAGCTTAATTTGGCTTGCGAAACGAAAACGTTCCTCATAATCGAGCAAATCTTGACGTTCGGAAGAGACTAACGCTAACAGTAGTATGCAATGAAAGGTATGAAAGTCGTGAAAATAATAAAAAAGCTATTAACAACTGAACAAGCGAACACTCAATATAAACGTAAGCTTAATTTTATTCACCTGTTTGCACGTTTTGAAGCCTTCCTCTACGAGCGGCTTCAAATGTCAGTCCTCGTCGACATAGATAACAGCAAACGACGACCCCAAACAAACTTGTAGAAGTAACTTGTCCAGTAAATGTGACCTTCTTTCACAGAACAAACTATATATGTCCTCCTTTATATCCTGGGTTGCTGGTGATGAGTCTTCGAGATGACAGAAGTGAAACAGAGATGTCAGTAGCCGGCCGCTAAGAATGAATCGTCGCACACTCGCAAGTGTCTGATGCAATTTTTGTACCGTTCTCAACTGTAATAATCTTCTGTTTCAGCTTTCGGATCTTCGTTTCAAGTTATCACCCCGTTTCCATTCCATTTTCATCACATATCTGCGGAAACTGAAGTCAAATTTCGAAAAGACCGATGTACAAGCGAGCGCTGTGTTTGAAAATTCTGCTGAAAATCCCGCCGTCTTGAAGCCAACGAAGTGCAGCGCGCTCAGCCAATCAGAAACGAGCAATTTTCCTGTTTGTCCAATCAGGATCAAGTAATTTTGCCCGGGGCAATTACCAAAATTAAGTAAAAATGCCCTCTGTCTCAGCCAATCAGCGTTCAGTAATTAGCCCTCTATGTTATAAGGCTTGTAAAATCTCTTTTTCTGTCCAGGCGATCGCTCGATCGTTAGCATTGTAATCAGTGGACCAGAATCTATCCTGTAATCCAATAGTTTTTTAGCGGAGCTCCACGCGCCGAAGGCGCGTAGCGTAGCTCCATTGGTAACATGCGGGTACAAGGGAACAGACAGGGCAAATGGTATCCTATCGAACCGAGAAATTTTGGTTGTCGCGTACGTACGTCTGTACGCACGGATTAGGCCTGGGAACGAGCTAGGCTCCGGTGGCAACCCGCGTACCCGCGTCTTTTGGCGGGAAAAATCATTACTATCAAGGCCTCAGCAAAAAAGTTTTTTAAAAACGATTTCTACTCAGCTAAGCTTTATATAGTAGGAAGTTTTAAACGCGAGGAAAAAAAATCATTCTTAGCTCTTGTTGACAATGTTAGAATTACATGAAGGGGAGACTAACTTGAGGAAGTCCGCTGTGTGAAAAGTCAGGAAACAATCTCACAGCATGCCGATTTACCAAGCGTACGCATGAGTTCACTACTAAGCATGAAGACTCCTCGATTGAAAAGCACACGAAGAACTCAGTTTTAAAGACAGTTTATTACAGATACATTATTTTTGGATATATTCCTCGTTTCACCCGCGATGACAACCATAGTTAGTAGAGGAGTAAAGATTGTGGCCGATCGAAATGGAAAATCTTCCAAGCTTCTTGGTGAGTTTGAAGCAAAGACGGTCAAAGACAACATTCCTTTACGAAAACAAGGTGAGCTATTGATGTTCATTTTTTAACAGATTAGAAAAGTCTTTGGTATTTAGATTAACCAGCATTCAACCTAATACACTGTACATCATTTTTAAACGAAGCTGGGTTCTAGCTCTCAGTCGTGTACCGGTATGTCAAACAAGGACATAGACTTAATGAACTGAAATTCGTTTTGTCTTAAATACGAGTTGTATTCAAAGCATACCTTACTTCTGGTTTTTCCTATCCGCGTTAATTTGTTTATTCTGTAGTTAAATCACCGAAGTAGGAAGAACACACCACTTTTAAACGTTGGAAAGAGTACAGAACAAGTAGAGAACAAAATTTACATGAAAATTTGTAAGAATGTGGTCGAGTCAGATGCAATACAGTATGGGGCCCAGTTCTCGGCCACTATAGACGTAAACTAGTATTTCTTTTCTCAGAATAACCAAAGAAACTTGAAATTTCTCCCAGAGCTTTCTACATTATTCAGCTTTTTGGTGTAAAGCTATCGACCGGTTAATAATTAATTATCCCGAACAATAATAAAAATAAAATCTCCTTTTGTGGGCCCAGTTCTCGGCCACGCGGCCCAGTTCTCGGCCACCAAAAAGCTTATGCGTAATTTCCGTATAAAAAGGCTCAATTAATTTTCACAGTCATAAAATCACTCTGTAAACTTATTTATGTTATATCGATCGCAAATTATTTTTATGAGGCTTTTTGCAGGTTCTTGCAAAACCGCAGAATTGTGTTGTGTGACCAATGCATTTAGATGGTTTACTTTGCAGTGGAAGGGTCTTGAAAGAGTTAGGTGTTGTAGAAATAATAAACAAGACAAGAGTTAGCTCAAAACTTAGAGATTTAATTGAACTTTATTTTTAAAACATTTCTTTCTTTTATTCTGGCTGCAGTAGATGAAATTATATTAAAAACCAAGCGCTAAGCTGTGATAGCGAGCAGGGTGGCCGAGAACTGGCAAATACGCAAAAGTCGCACGGAAAAATTCCGAAGTAAATTAAGACCAACAAAATACAGTCAACTCTCGCCTTGCGGACAACCCGTTATTGCGGACGCTCGATATTACGGACAAAATTCAGATCCCCGGCGAAAGTTATAGAGGTTTGACTGGAAATGACTCCCGCTATTACGGACTCTCGCTATTACGGAATTACGGACACCTTCGTGGTACCAAAAGAACAATTTTATTGTTTTGACTCTCGATAAAGCGGACACTATGAACTTCTCACATAACATTAATACGGAAAATTGCAGTGTGTTGAATACTATTTGTCGAAACACACTTCAGAAGTCTTCTGAAATAATTATTTTTGCATCAATTGCTTCAGTAGCTGTACACCAGACTTTGCTTTTTCATCTCAGCTAGCGCCCTTTTCTTCCAGACGACTCCTTTGGAGAGATCAACCCTCAAACCCTCATCCATTGTCATTCTACATACCTAACCACTACACAACTGTCGATAAGCTCGTCATAGCCCATACTATTTAACCTATGTTAACGCCATTTTTTCCTCACACCCCGCTATTACGGACTCTCGCTATTACGGACACTAAACGAAGTCCCGAGCGTGTCCGCTATAACGAGAGTTGACTGTACAAATAATCAATGAAAAGTTAACTTAAGCAGAAAGCTGAATTATTTTACGTTTCACATGCAAAAAAATTAGCTCTTTTGGTTGGGGCTTTCAGATAAAATACGAATTTAACTGCATCCAAGAATTTCAAGGAGCCGTAAACAAACAAGATTTCGGGAAAACAAATTAACCTACCTCCGCGTAAACTCGACGTGTGAGCTTTCTATAGCGTGTTGAAGGATCAAACTAACGATACTTAGAGCACAAGAATCAGTCTATCGCAAATGTAAATCTATCGCTGGATGTAAATAACTTTTTGTTTTAATTCAACTGAGGCGTGAAAAACGCGTTGAACACAAAGTGGCCGAGAACTGGACCCGGCCGAGAACTGGGCCCCATACTGTATAGGGGACATTGCTAGCTGAGAGTCTTAGCGAAATATAGTTTCTCCATGACCTCTGTTATTTTTCACTGAGAACTTTGCGTAGTCTTCCTTATTTTAGTTTTTATATTTTTATCATATGAATGTTTTGAGTGAAAACGTTCTGTGAAAGTTTTGTATTTCTTATCTGATTTTACAGCCTTTCTCAGAATAAATTGATTAGTTTTTTCATATTTTTATAACTTACCGTATTTAATCGATTAAACGCCTCCCTCGAATGAGCGCTACATATTAGAACAGAAATATTAATAAACGTCGCCCTCAAATAAACGCTGCATCATGATGATGCAGCATTCATTCGATTAACAGACTCGGAAAGCAAATGCAGTAATAATCAAGCTTGAGCAGGCCAAAAAAAATATTTTTCTTGATTGTAACAAGGTTTTAAGGTATTGAAATTGACTTTTCAGGCATGCACTAAAACATGTTTCTGTTGTTTTTTTTTTAAATTTAAATGTTCAGTTACCATACTATTGTTTACAAGAAATAAATTGAATTTTAAATGAACGCCGCCCTCTTATAAACACTTTCCTCTAATAAACGCCGCACTCGAATCACGAAAAATTAAATAAACGCCGTGGCGTTTAATCGAATAAATATGGTACATAAAAGAATATAGCACAGATTCTAAAATGTTATGCGAAAGATCATGAAATTTTCTTAAGTTATAACAACCAAGCTGATCCTGAAGTTATAATGTAGGATAAGGGCTTGGAAAAAAATAAATTCCAGATTGCCCTGTGGTTAACAAGCAGCTCTCAAATTTTGCTTGCCTAGGACTGTGCATGATTATGTTTCTTAGTAAACTTGTGACTGTATAATTTACATGTAGACGACTTGCCTGGGCCTTTTAACCTAAATTACGCAAACAGGCACGAAAAATTAATTGCTTGACAGAAAAATCTACTTGCCCCAGATAATCAGAGGGTACTTTTTTAGCCCTGTGGCTATGAGCATTGCTTTCTGGAAGGTTGCACATGACTCGTACAATTCTTTAAGCCTTTCAAAGTTTTCCAACTTAAAGCAGTGACTAAATCAAATATTTTTGCCAATTTTTTTTCTACAAGAGAAGTAGGATTAGTTTTTGATCGTGAAAAAAATAAGTTCAAAATGGGCCTGTCTGCGATGACTCGAGGATTATATAATTAAAAGTAAATAATACATACATGTATTATTTATTTACATGTACAACAAGTTTTTTGAGGTCAATTTCAGTGAGAAGTATTTATGGAGGGTGTAAGATGCAGTTTGAAGTTATCATTTATTTTGGTAAATCTGTTGTCTTTCTAAAACTTGCTGTTAGGATTTCCATACTTTTTGCCAGGATGCAAGTTAAGAATTTTACAGGTTTTTGATATGTATAAATTTTGTTTTCAGTGCAGGGAAAACAGTCAAGGGGTGCAGTTAGTGAAATTGGTGATGCAGGTAATCATTATGTGACCGAGGCAGGTTCTGGTGTTGTTAGTGAACAACGAATCAGACTTATAGCCACAATAAAATTTATTTATGCAGGAATACAGATTACAAAAAGAAAAAAGGGTGATTGCAAACTGAAAAGAATAAATTACAATAACAAATCACTAAAAATATTACAATAATCAAAATATAATACAGAAATAATAGTACAACTAGAGTCTTGCAAATGATCATTCACTAAATTCCTACAAAGTATTGCATGACAAAACAATAAACATTGCATGACACTAAGTAAAATATTAATCCTCTTATCTAGAAATAAAACTGACACTTATTAGAGAGCTATTCTTAGAACTAAATGTGAATTAACTAAAAACAAGTGTTATATACCGAATAATAGCTCAACATAGCAAAACAGTGAAATAAACTAATCTTGATGGCGATTTAAATGATTCTTAATTGACACAAAACTAAGAAAAACTGTAAACTTGTTACTTTGTGACAGGACAACATCTGTCGTCATAGCTGGATTAAACAAAGCTAGACTAACAGTGAAATATCTAATTTCAACAATGAACTCTTGCAGTATTGTGTAACAAAATGAGTTTCATGTAGATATAATGTTTTGGAAACTACATATGCAATGTTCTTCTGGATACAATTTGGATATGAATCAACAGAGGATTCAAACAAAGACTAGACAATTGGCTTAAGATAAGTACATGTTGACTGTAGTATTGAACTAGTAAACCTAAACTGTAAACATAATAACAAGGTCAAACGTGACATACCAAAATCCTGAGTGAAATGAATCACTGACTTAGGTCACAAGGAATAGTACTGTACTTGACCAAGGGGTCCTCAGCTTGTAAGTGCAGGTCTTGAACACTTTGAACTACTGAATTAAACTAACTAACTGCACTTCTTTTATAAGGAAGCAAACAATAGAAGGAAATTCTTATGATTCTAATAAAAGGTGTGGTGGTGTGACATATAGGAAATTCATGATGTAAATCCTGTGTGGTTAGATTATGTGGGTTGATTTGGTGAAGAAAGGAAATAGTTTCTACTAAACTGTAATTCTAAATTTATACTAAAAATGCAATGTCACGTTTTCGTGAACCTGGTCACAATTACATAAGTGTCAGCTTATACCTTTCTTTAGCTAGATATTAAAGAAGCTCCATGACACATTAGTGCATGAAACTTGTTTTTCAAGTGTAAAACTTTTGGGTGTGAAAAATGGTATGCGTTTTAACCCCTTGGTAAGTTTACATTGTATATTTCCCTAAAATCCTCGTTCAATTGAGGAATTTAATATACACAATTTATATGTAACAGCACATGTACATAAAATGTTTTTATTGTTCAAGTAAAATGTTTTCGTTGTTCCTACAATGCACCCCTCCCCCACCGTGGAGGAGGGGTATGAGGGCAAAGAACCAACAAGATCTGCTACCTGACCCGACAAAATACCGGAATACTTGTAATGATTTTGTGGGAGAAGTGCAAATTGACCTGTTGTGTTTGAATTCCTTTTGTTAATACCTTATTAAGGTAGTAGAACTGCTATAAACATGTCCAATTTGAAAATTAATAACTCAAACATTAAATCATTTTTCAAAATAAAAGTTACATAGGCTTATTTAACAAGACCTGGACATTCAGGAAAATGATATACGAGGTGTCAATTTTCACACCTTAGGTGTGAATTCGCGGTTAAATCGCAGGCTCATAAAATTAAAGATTGCCGATTTACGGCTTTCCTTTAAAAGATACAGAGATAATTTCAACTGGAGCCGATTTATGATAGAAACGTTTAATTACCTACAAATACCCGGAGTATGCCAGCATTTACTTCTGGAGATAGAGCATTCTAGTTATTTTTATGTGTGCCTCAACTTTGAACAGCCATAATTTTGTGAAAAATGTCTGGGCCGCTCCGGGTATTCACACACAGTTTCCTCGACATTACACAAATAAACAGTGCAAATTTCACCGAGTTCTGACAATTCTACACCTTTAAATTGCAAGTACCTTTCGAGGCGGTCTGTTATAGCGGCGAAATTAGCGAATGTAAGCAGCGAAATGTGCGTTCGACGCTCTGTTTTTTTCGACGCCATATTGAATTCTCAGGTAAGTACGTAGTGTAGTCATCATATAGTGGTTTGACTAAATTCTATATAGGGAAATTAATAGAGGGGATACAGAGCCCTACGTAGCTATACACGGCTATACATAGCTATATACGGCTATAAATAGCCCTACATAGCCGTACATAGCCCTACATAGCCCTACATAACCGTACATAGTCCTACATAGCCCTACATAGCCGTACATAGCCCTACATAGCCCTACATAGCCCTAAATAGCCCTACATAGCCCTACATAGCCCTACATAACCGTACATAGCCCTACATAGCCCTACATAGCCCTAAATAGCCCTACATAGCCCTACATAGCCGTACATAACCGTACATAACCGTACATAGCCCTACATAGCCTTACATAGCCCTACATAGCCGTACATAGTCCTACATAGCCCTACATAGCCCTACATAACCGTACATAGCCCTACATAGCCCTACATAGCCGTACATAGCCCTACATAGCCGTACATAGTCCTACATAGCCCTACATAGCCGTACATAGTCCTACATAGCCCTACATAGCCCTACATAACCGTACATAGCCCTACATAGCCCTACATAGCCGTACATAGCCGTACATAGCCCTACATAGCCCTACATAACCGTACATAGCCCTACATAGCCCTACATAGCCGTACATAGCCCTACATAGCCCTACATAGCCATACATAGCCCTACATAGCCGTACATAGTCCTACATAGCCCTACATAGCCCTACATAACCGTAAATAGCCCTACATAGCCCTACATAGCCCTACATAGCCCTAAATAGCCCTACTTAGCCCTACATAGCCCTACATAGCCCTACATAACCGTACATAGCCCTACATAGCCCTACATAGCCCTACATAGCCGTACATAGCCCTACATAGCCCTACATAGCCCTACATAGCCCTACTTAGCCCTACATAGCCCTACATAGCCCTACATAACCGTACATAGCCCTACATAGCCCTACATAGCCGTACATAGCCCTACATAGCCCTACATAGCCCTACTTAGCCCTACATAGCCCTACATAGCCCTACATAGCCCTACATAGCCCTACTTAGCCCTACATAGCCCTACATAGCCCTACATAGCCCTACATAGCCCTACATAACCGTCCATAGCCGTACATAGCCCTACATAACCGTACATAGCCGTACATAGCCCTACATAGCCGTACATAGCCGTACATAGCCGTACATAGCCCTACATAACCGTACATAGCCCTACATAGCCCTACATAGCCGTACATAGCCCTACATAGCCCTACATAGCCATACATAGCCCTACATAGCCCTACATAGTCCTACATAGCCCTACATAGCCCTACATAACCGTAAATAGCCCTACATAGCCCTACATAGCCGTACATAGCCCTACATAGCCCTACATAGCCGTACATAGCCCTACATAGCCGTACATAGTCCTACATAGCCCTACATAGCCCTACATAACCGTACATAGCCCTACTTAGCCCTACATAGCCCTACATAGCCCTACATAACCGTACATAGCCCTACATAGCCCTACATAGCCCTACATAGCCCTACATAGCCCTACATAGCCCTACATAGCCCTACATAGTCCTACATAGCCCTACATAACCGTACATAGCCCTACATAGCCCTACATAGCCCTACATAGCCCTACATAGCCCTACTTAGCCCTACATAGCCCTACATAGCCCTACATAGCCCTACATAGCCCTACATAACCGTCCATAGCCGTACATAGCCCTACATAACCGTACATAGCCCTACATAGCCCTACATAGTCGTACATAGCCCTACATAGCCGTACATAGTCCTACATAGCCCTACATAGCCCTACATAACCGTACATAACCCTACATAGCCCTACATAGCCCTACATAGCCCTACATAGCCCTACATAGCCGTACATAGCCCTACATGGCTGTACATAGTCCTACATAGCCCTACATAGCCCTACATGAAACAAACAGCGGTAAACAGCGGATGCTCAATCAACTGAATGTATGTTAAGTCAAAACATATTATGAAAATTAAAATTAAAATTTGGGTCGTAACTTTAATGGAACGGTTAGCTATGTATAGATATGTACGGCTATGTACGGCTATGTATAGCTATGTAGGGCTATGTAGGGCTATGTACGGCTATGTACGGCTATGTACGGCTATGAAGTGCTGTGTAGGGTTATGTACGGCTATGTACGGCTATGTTGGGCTATGTACGGCTATGTACGGCTATGTACGGCTATGTAGGGCTGTGTAAGGTTATGTACGGCTATGTACGGCTATGTACGGCTATGTACGGCTATGTAGGGCTATGTAGTATGTAGGGCTATGTACGGCTATGTAGGGCTATGTAGGGCTGTGTAGGGCTGTGTAGGGCTATGTACGGCTATGTACGGCTATGTAGGGCTATGTAGGGCTATGTAGGGCTATGTAGGGCTATGTAGGGCTATGTAGGGTTATGTAGGGTTATGTACGGCTATGTAGGGCTATGTACGGCTATGTAGGGATATGTACGGCTATGTAGGGCTATGTAGGGTTATGTACGGCTATGTACGGCTAGGTACGGCTATGTAGGGCTATGTACGGCTATGTAGGGCTATGTAGGGCTATGTAGGGCTATGTACGGCTATGTAGGGCTATGTAGGGCTATGTAGGGCTATGTAGGGCTATGTAGGGCTGTGTAGGGCTATGTAGGGCTATGTAGGGCTATGTAGGGTTATGTAGGGCTATGTAGGGCTATGTAGGGCTATGTAGGGCTGTGTAGGGCTATGTACGGCTATGTAGGGCTGTGTAGGGCTATGTAGGGCTATGTAGGGCTATGTAGGGATATGTACGGCTATGTAGGGCTATGTAGGGTTATGTACGGCTATGTACGGCTAGGTACGGCTATGTAGGGCTATGTACGGCTATGTAGGGCTATGTAGGGCTATGTAGGGCTATGTACGGCTATGTAGGGCTATGTAGGGCTATGTAGGGCTATGTAGGGCTATGTAGAGTTATGTAGGGCTATGTAGGGCTATGTAGGGCTATACACCACTTTCATAATGGCGGCCAATTTATTTATTCTTTTATATGTATGTTAATTAGCCCTACTGGCCTCGTTTTAGAGTAAAAATTCTTTTGAATTTTTCACATGCTGACGAGGCCAGTAGGGCTAATTAACATACATATAAAAGAATAAATAAATTGGCCGCCATTATGAAAGTGGTGTATGTAGGGCTATGTAGGGCTGTGTAGGGCTATGTACGGCTATGTAGGGCTGTGTAGGGCTATGTAGGGCTATGTAGGGCTATGTAGGGTTATGTAGGGCTATGTAGGGCTGTGTAGGGCTATGTACGGCTATGTAGGGCTATGTAGGGCTATGTAGGGCTATGTAGGGCTATGTAGGGTTATGTAGGGCTATGTAGGGCTATGTAGGGCTATGTAGGGCTATGTAGGGCTATGTAGGGTTATGTACGGCTATGTAGGGCTATGTAGGGCTATGTAGGGCTATGTAGGGCTATGTAGGGCTATGTAGGGTTATGTAGGGCTATGTAGGGCTATGTAGGGCTATGTAGGGCTATGTAGGGCTATGTAGGGTTATGTAGGGCTATGTAGGGCTATGTAGGGCTATGTAGGGCTGTGTAGGGTTATGTAGGGCTATGTAAGGCTATGTAGGGCTGTGTAGGGCTATGTAGGGCTATGAAGGGCTATGTAGGACTATGTAGGGCTGTGTAGGGCTGTGTAGGGCTATGTACGGCTATGTAGGGCTATGTAGGGCTATGTAGGGCTATGTAGGGCTATGTACGGTTATGTAGGGCTATGTAGGGCTATGTAGGGCTATGTAGGGCTGTGTAGGGCTGTGTAGGGCTGTGTAGGGCTATGTAGGGCTATGTAGGGCTATGTACGGCTATGTAGGGTTATGTAGGGCTGTGTAGGGCTGTGTAGGGCTATTTAGGGCCATGTAGGGCTATGTAGGGCTATGTAGGGCTATGTAGTGCTATGTAGGGCTATGTAGGGCTATGTAGGGCTATGTACGGCTATGTACGGCTATGTAGGGCTATGTAGGGCTATGTAGGGCTGTGTAGGGCTGTGTAGGGCTATGTAGGGCTATGTAGGGCTATGTAGTGCTATGTAGGGCTATGTAGGGCTATGTAAGGCTATGTAGGGCTATGTAGGGCTATGTAGGGCTATGTAGTGCTATGTAGGGCTGTGTAGGGCTGTGTAGGGCTGTGTAGGGCTATGTAGGGCTATGTAGTGCTATGTAGGGCTATGTAGGGCTATGTAGGGCTATGTAGGGCTGTGTAGGGCTATGTAGGGCTATGTACGGCTATATACGGCTATGTACGGCTATGTAGGGCTATGTAGGGCTATGTAGGGCTATGTAGCGCTATGTACGGCTATGTACGGTTATGTAGGGCTATGTAGGGCTATGTAGGGCTGTGTAGGGCTATGTAGGGTTATGTAGGGCTATGTACGGCTATGTACGGTTATGTAGAGCTATGTAGGGCTATGTAGAACTATTTACGGCCTTGTATAGCGGTGTATAGATATGTACGGCTAGGTAGGGACATGTATAGCTTATGTATGGCCATGTACAGCTGTTTAGTGCTGTGTATCCTCTCCTATGTATTCTTTATATGGGATTTAGTCAACCCACTATATGTTAACTACATGACGTATCTACGAATTCTCAGAGGTAGACCGCTGTTCTTTGTGTTTAAGGCCGCATTGTTACGATTGCTACACGAACAAGCACGAAAAAATACGGATTTTTCCGATTACTGTCGGAGAAAACATGGCGGCGTAAACAAATATGATACACATAGCAACGCCAAATTTCGCAATTGCGTTACGGAACTCATGCTGCGTCTTCTCTGGGCTCTGCGAGGGTCGGATATCAAGACAGCTTCTTTGTGAGCTTTAAAAGGCTTTAAAAGAGGCATAGATTTAGTCGATGCTTTCGAATTATATTTGAAGATGAAATACGAAAGAATTTTGCCGTCTTTTACTAAAATTTCGCTCGAACTGCGTAGATACGATCGCATGTTGTAAAGCCGATTCATGTAATATTGCTGTCAACGCGAGGTCATATCGACTCGGATGGCAGAGCGCTAATCATTAACATCGCAAAATGGCGCTTATAGCAACCAACTTTCGCCTTTTTTTTCTCCACTTCTAAGCTAAAAGAAGCCCCCATCTCTTGTATTTGTGTTAACTTTATTAATAGCTTTGAAAAGAGCGAGTTTTTAGGTATGGTTTATTTTTGACCTTATAGCAGTTCTAATACCTTAAACCTTAATAGCTAATAAGCTCAAGCCCTAACTTAACATAAATTGTCTTGTTGTGGTACCAGGAAAATGTAGAAATAGAACTTAAACTCAGCTGAAATTTTACGTGAACACAAAGACTTAGTAACATTTTAGAGCTGTTTAGGCCAGAAAAGCCAGCTGGGCTTGTTGATGAACCGGCTAAGTGTTTTCTTAGCTACATCCCTGATAAAAGTTTTAGGGAGAATATGTAAGCTTTCCTGGACTTAATCACAGTACTTTCAACAGCACCTGTCAGAGATAAATAATTATAAGAGTCTCAAAAGACACATCATTTTGTAGGGAACTCTTGAATTAAGCCGGTGTTTCACACCCCAAAACATTCATCAAAGCCTCGCCATGTGCCGGGTCTTTTTGATAGCACTATTAGTGTCTTCAGTAGGTAAAAAAAGGTTTTGCTGACACACTCACTCTGAAAGGACTTTTTGGTTCTAAACATACATGTATCCCCCAACACATCCCCTGCCCCATGCAAAAATTGGAAAAATAACTCTCTTTTTTATGTATCTGTATAATGTTCTCAATAAATTCAATTAAAATTATAAATATTCATTTGATGTCAATGATCATCAACAAAATGGTATCTGTTATTTTCCCTTTTTCAGGGTTAACACGAGTAGCAGAATTTCCACAGAGAGTTGCAGACACAGAGAGAGAGAGATAAATGAACAATCAGAATATATTATTTCTTCATTGCATGTACAACTAATACTTATGTACTCTGTGTGAAATACAATTTATGTGGTCAGGTGTAATTTTAAAGTTAATGAAATAGAGCCAGATAAGGCTCATCCATGTACGTATTTCTTAAGGGATCTCTGACAACACAATATAAAAATCATCTGGCTACCCAAACATTTGTGGGAGGTTTGGTGACCTAATGGTTATTGTGCTGGACTCCGGATCGAGCGGTCCGGGTTCGAGACCTGGCCCGGGCACTACGTTGCGTTCTTAGGCAAGACACTTTACTATCACAGTTCTTCTCTTCACCCAGGTGTATAAATGGGTACCGGCTTATTTACTGCTGGGGGAGGGGGGGGGGGAGGAGGTTAACCCTGCGATGGACTAGCATCTTATCCAGGGGGAGTAGAAATACTCCTAGCCACTTAATAATGCTGCAGAAACCTGGTTACGCTCCAGCCTGATGAGCCACTTGGCTCAACAGCAGGCTTTACCTACCCAAACATTTAATTCCCAGTGCCCACACTGTGAAGAACAGTAATCATGATAATGAGATACACAGTTCATCAATCTCTAAATTAATCTCACATGTTGCAATACAATAATAACTGATAAAATATATGTTGTTCATAGGCAAATTTTTACTTCACCAAAACCGAACTCAGTCATTAAATAATAAAACATTAAACACAGCTGTTTTGTTTTGTGGGTGTGTCTCACAGATTAGTTATTTGTTGTTATTTATAGTAACGGGAAATAATACTGTCACTGTTCCAATAGGGCCCCCGTTTGAGGGGGGGGGGGGGGGGGGGGCTGGGACAAGCTACATGCAAAACTTTCCAGTTGTATGCTATGTACAGCTATAACATACCAGTTATGGTCGGTGTATGGATATTTTCTAGAGCAACGCGTTCTTTGTTCTAGTTTCTCTTTGAGAGTTTATATATCTTTGGGAGGTTATGCACAAACTGCTAGATGATCATCCTCTTTTGATTGATCAACTATTTTTACTTTTATTTGGTGCTGTTGTTCATGGTGAAAAACAATACATAATATATATAAAGAAAATAACACAAATAAAAAATCATTCTAAAAAAAATGTAAAGGGCATATAACCGGGGAGCTCCGCTTTTAGGCTTGCCTAAATCTATATATTATCGGTTTATCGATTTGTAGCTTCCTGTCATATAGCACACCGTACGACTTGCAGGCATTCCCCTAGACTGATTTACCTGAATTTTTGTTTTTTGAACCAATCTCTTGTTATGTCGAATATCGCTAGCTCTAACAGATCAGCTGCTAGCATCTTTATATAAAAACAGTTTGGATGCAGGGGACCACGCAACGAAGAAAAAAAAACTGCTTGACTTTTCTGCTGCCAGATCTCTTGTTCAAGAAATGCTCGTACCAGACGTCACTCTAAGTGCTTATAAAACCAAATTGATTACAACGGCAGGAGGGCAAGATTTATTGGCCAATAGATCTTGCCCTCCTGCCGTTGTACCAGCCTTGCAATCAATTTGGTTTTATAAGCATCTTTATATAAGTCAACTTTGAGAAAGATAAAAAAATAAAAAGTGCTGAAATGAAGAAGATTAGATCTTCAAGGGCTTCCCAGTTCGTCGCTAACTCCATTTGCTTCCCAGGTAACTTAGCTTGCTAGCATGCTGTCTTGTTTTGCCCGAGCGGCGAAACGTGAGACATGTTGCGTGAGGTCGAAGCCGGAAGCGCAGAAGCCAAAATAACATTAATTGCGTGACACCTCGAATATTGCCAAGGAGACAAGAAGATGACGTCATCCACTCTGATGGTCTGTTCCCCGCGTCTTGCAACTTTCACTTTCATTTTGAACTTGCTCAGTGCTAGTGTATAGCCAGTGTAATTGCTGTCTACGACGTCAACTGCTCTTTGGACGTCTGTGAATGCCGTTCCAGGTATGTTTCTTGATATGTGTAAGTGTTTCATGATAATGTAGTGCCGTAAGTGCGCGCATTTGGTAACGTGAACAACACGCGATCGACGATCGCGTTCAACTACTGTTTGAAGAAAATTTAATGTTATCTCTACTAGTCAGCATTCTCGTGTATCCGAGCGGTTGGGTTTTCCCATTTCTATAAATTAAACCCTTTCTCCATACCAACGAAGCCATTGTATTAAAACCTTGCATTGGCGATCGCATTTAAATTCTTACAAGAATCACCAAAACAATCTACACCTTCTGCTCACTGAGTTGTGAAGTTTTGTTTATAATTCTTTAAAGTCGAGCACAACTATAAACAGCTACTGATAGCTACAGATATTGCATCCAGCGACTTCTGTATTTGACAATCGCAAGGGAACTGTGCTTGAAGTTACAGACAGACGAAATTAACAGACAGCTTGATTTATATTTTGTTATTGAGTAGCTGTTCCTTCACTGCCGATCATTAACCGGCGTGTCATATTTACCTTACTCATCCGAATCAACAAAATATAATTATCACCTTCGGCCAGGTTCTTCTTTTTCTCAGTGGCGTGATTTAATCATTGCGAAAAAAGGGTTTGAATACGATTTCAATGGATGATAAGTGGAGTTTAGCGCCTCATGAGTAGCCTGCGAACGCAGACGCATTTCCGGCTGTCGCTTTTTCGACGGAGAGAAGCGACAGCCGGAAATGCGTCTGCGTTCAGGCTACTCATGAGGCTCATGATGATCTTTTAGGCAACCATGACCGCTATAAGCTGGAGAATATATCAGTTGCAAAACAACAGAATTATTCAAACGAGGATAACTATATATGATTTCTAAATCCTAAATATAATAAATAAAATATTAGAAAAATTGATAAAAGTTTATCAAAAGTTAATGAAGCGAAATGCTTATGGCGTCGTGAAAATTGGATATATTGCATGTAAATGAAACCCTGTATTTACTGTCAGAGTACGGGTTTTGTCGAGCACATTCTACACCAAGTTCATGATCTAGCAGTACAAGACGAACTCCAATGGCTATAACAAACAGTTAGTCTGAGTGAAGCTGAGTACAATAAATTTTGTTAAATAATACGCTGCTTGACAGAAGAAGAAAAACAAAAGAGTACGAATGTATTCTGATGCATACAAAGCTTGTGCATGGTGTATCGTATAATTTTTCAGCGCGTCAGATAAATGCGAAATACGTAAACCCTTTCTCCATGGGAAGGAATCCATTGAAATAGTTACGTTAGCGATCGCTTTCGAATCCTTACAAGAATTTTTAAAACAAGTCATGGCTCATAGTTGTGAAGTTTTAGAATTCTTTGAAGCCGATGAGCCACTGATGCATGGCAGCAATATCTTGCGGCTTCTGATTTCTCGAACTCTAGTTATCTCGCACCTCCCAAAACTCGAACCAAACGTCGTTCCCCTTGGTATCGCTTCACTCTGTCGAACACTGCATTAGTCTTAATTAATGGAACTACCTATTCCTAAATACAGTTTTGTGATTCGCTTGGACGTTTAAGAAATCTGGGCAGAATGTGATTAACATCTTTGAAAAAAAGAAAAAACACAAAAGAAGGAAAACAAAAGAACACGAACGTATTCTAATGTAAACATAGTTGATGTAGCGTGACTTGTCTAATTTAATCTGTCACCGCATCAGACAGTTCACTTTTAACACTCCATACTTTTGAAAATTAAGAAAGAATAACATATATTTAGTAAGTGTTCAAACAGTTCATGGACGTTTATTTTACTTCTACTTTGTGCCTGAAGAAGGAAATCTGTTTTAATAGTTACTCTGCCAACCAGCTGAAAAAACATCAGCGACAAATGTACTTGAGCATAACCTCCATGTTGATACTGTTAGTTTCAAGCAACCTTTCTTGTAAAACTACTGAAGCGATCTGTGTTCATGTATAAAATAAAAAACGTTTAAAACAAATCTAAAAAGACTAAATTTTAGATCGCCTTTTTTTTGGTCTTTTTCTTCTATGATATCTAAAGACAATAGGATTATACATGCAGAACTGATGTCATTTCTACAGATTATTGAGTACAGATAATTGCATCGTGCGAAATCGTGCAAACGTTGCCTTTTCCTAGCCTGTGAACGCAGAGGTATTTCCGGCTGTCGTTTCTCTTTGCCGAAAAGTAACTTTTCGGCAAAGAGAAACGACAGCCGGAAATACCTCTGCGTTCGCAGGCCAGCCTTTTCCCGCCTTGCTAGTTTGAATATACAACCCACAATAATGGAACTGCTAATTGGAAAAAAATACCAGACGATATATAAGAAAGCTATATATCTATCTTAGCATCTCTTTTTAAATTCTGTTGATATTAATGTAAACGTAATGTAAGTAGTTTTATTGTAAATACCGTTATGATTCGATTTAGCGCCCTCCTTCCAATAAGCGCCCCCTTCCGAATAAACGCCCCCCCCCCCTCGAATGTGTTTTTGTAAATAAGCGCTCCTATTCCAATAAGCGCCCCCATTCTAATTAGCGCCCCCGTTCTTATAAGCACCCCTATTCTTATAAGTGCCCCTATTGTGGATAACTGCCCATACTGAAGTCATTGACGTCAACTAGATAAACTGCTGACCGTTCGCTGTACAGTTCATGTATATATTTACTGCTAAAATGAACAATTATTTTAAAAGTAACTGAACTTTAAACAATTTCTAACTGTTACAGTTTCTGTTATTGTTAGATACATTTGGTTGTTTCTCAAGAAATTAAATAAGCGCCCTGTCTCGAATAAGCGCCCTCCCTCGAGGTGCCAAAAGTAAATAAGCGCCCCGGGCGCTAAATCGAATCATTACGGTAGTCGTGCGTTTTTAACATGTGCCCCTGGCTCGGGAGATTGGGCGACCACTCCCAACGTCAACGACTTTAAATAAAATACCTATACCTATATACCTAATATAAAGCGAAAAACGAATATTTCATACATCATTTGTTTAAAAAATATATATTTTCTAGAAGGCATTAACCGGCTTTTGTAAAACAAAAGCCGTTTTTTAGTGAGTGAGATAGGCAATATAGCATCAAAAAGCTGAAAAGGTATGCGTTTTTTAACCACATTGCATTGAATGATGTGGAAGGTTGGTATTTTGCTCTTTGAACCACATTAATAATGTACGTACACAACATACATTGGTTTTCTTACGTTGCTGGAAAAGTAATCTGGAGTTACTTTGGCTTTGCTCTTTAGTTAATGCATATGTTTGGTTAAAAAAGGCGCGCGCTCCCGGACTCAAATTATTGAATACGCAAAACCATAGTCGGCACACTCAAAGGTTTTATTTTTTTTCTGATAGGAGTGGCCTCACGGCATGCCATGACTTCTTCATTACAGCAAGCTCAAGAGCATGACACAGCGAACTCAAGAACATGGTGCGTTACATTCATCTGCTAGCAAATTAAAAGTAACAATTCTAGCATCGGAATGGGGGTCGAGTAAAGGCGGACTGTCTACCATTAACAGAGAATTGGCCATACAGTTGGCTAAATGCCCTGAGGTGGAAATAACTTTCCTTTTACCAAAATGCAGCGTAGAGGACAAAGTAGCGGCCATAAGCCACAACATTAAAATTGTTGAAGCAACAAGTTGGCCTGGTTATGAGGAACTTGAGTGGCTTAGCTTTTCGCCAGATGATTTGCAGATTGATGTAATTGTTGGCCATGGGGTGAAGCTCGGTCACCAAGCACAAGTTATAAGAAAATCTCACAAATGTAAGTGGGTTCAAGTTGTCCACACAGACCCAGAGGAACTTGGAATGTACAAGTCCTACCAAAATCCGATTTCAACGAGCGAAAAGAAGCATAAGACAGAAGTAGAACTTTGCGAAAAGGCTGACTTTGTTGTAGGAGTTGGGCCCAAGTTGGCCGAGGCCTTTCGCTCATATCTTCGCTGGTGTAAAAAAGATCAAACCATTCTTGACATCACCCCTGGTGTCTTCAACGAATTTGTGAATATTGAACACGCAGCTGAAGAGAGGAAACGGTGTGGCGTTTTGGTGTTTGGCCGTGGAGATGCTGAAGATTTTCAGTTAAAGGGTTTTGACATTGCAGGCAAAGCAGTTGCTCAGTTGAAGGACGCTCATCTTGTTTTTGTTGGCGCCCCTGAAGGAAGGCACGAGGACATAGCGAAGCGTCTGCTTGAGTGTGGCATTCCTGCGAGCCGCCTGACAGTCAGAAGCTTCCTGCAAAGCCAAGAGGATTTGAAAAGATTGTTCTGCGAAGTGGATCTTGTGCTTATGCCTTCCAGAACAGAAGGATTTGGCTTGACAGGTCTGGAAGCCTTATCAGCTGGTCTCCCTGTGCTGGTTAGCAAGAATTCGGGATTTGGAGAAGCCCTACATACGGTACCGTTTGGTTCATCGTGTGTGATTGATTCCGAGGACGACAAGGTATGGGCTGAAGCAATCAATGGAATCTGGAACAAAGACAGAGAGACGCGACTTCAGGAAGCTAAAGTGTTACGCTCTTCCTACGAGAAGAAATACAGCTGGGCTAAACAAAGTCAAGATCTTGTTACCAAGATGACCAGCATTGTCCAAGGTATGGATTTTAGTGACAATCTTTTAAATATGTATATGTCAATCATCTGCCAAAGAAATCTTTCTTTATTTCTTAGTAGAAAGTGGAGGGTTTTGAACCAATGTTTGAACCATCAGTTTCATCAGCAATAAACAATGATGACTTGTGTTAAAAAAACGTAGATTGCAACCTTTTTGGCTGGTATATATTAAGAGAAGAAGGAAAAAAGTTAGCCAATATTTAGCTTACTTATGGCGATATTCCGCTTTCTCGCGTAACGTAAAGGGTACGATCTAAATTGACCTAAGAACTTTATCCTATATACATGTTGTACGGGTACTTTCCAATGAAAAATCAGAAAAACTTTGTCAAACAAATAACCTTTTTGATACTATTGCAAGTCCTAATGAATTAATTTTCCAGTTTGTACAGCCTAGCAGTTGTCTAAAATTTGTGGCAGTTTTATACAATTTCCAATTCTTACTCGTATTTCAATTTTTTGTCATTTACTATTAATGAAAATTTAATAAACCAGATAAATGAGTCACGCATTAGGTAAGAGATCGTTAAAAATAATTTCATTTTTCTTTCAGCTATGACCGTAATTCACGATTTGCATCAAATAAACCGTGATCCAAACAAGTCTAACAGAAAAACTGACCCATCGGAGGATCTGCAGAAGATTGCTGCAGACAAGGGATTCATCATCAGTGATAATCCAGCATCAGGAAACTGTATGTTCTACGCATTGTCAGAACAACTGCAAAGCCTAAAAGGAATCCAAATTTCAGATCGAGAACTGCGGATAAAGTTAGTGGACTTCCTCGCGAAATACCCGAAATTAGTAAGTCAATGTCAATAGCAATACTATTTCAATTAATGTTGTCAAGGGAAATAATCAAGGCTTAAAGACAAGACCGAAAGGTAGTATGGGTAATAATAATAAAATAATAAAAAATAATATTTTAAGAAGGGGCCTCCAATCACCTAGGGGGTGGTTTTCAGGAGGGTCCTCTGGGAAAATAAACAAAGCATGCTGAACCGTTATGAGATATAACAAATGACAAACGCGAATTTGCACGTTTTCTTTGTGTTCAGACATATGGAGAAAAGGTTTTAGCTACACTAAATTTTAGAAGATTTTTCAAAGCTCAAAGCTATGCGACAGTGAAAGAAAAGCGAAATTAAAAAGCCACCTGAGAGGAAAAACAATCTCTTCAAGTGCAAAAATACAAACTTGTATATTTCCTCTAGGACAATATGGGAAATTTTCAGTGAATACCCAGACCACTTTGATCGGACAACGTTAATTGAAATAGCTATATATATAGAAGCCAGAGATATAAACATATAAATTTACCAGCCTGCTCTACTGCATTCACTTAACTTCCATTAACTTTTCTCTTCACAAAGCCCGATGGAACAGATCTTTTCAACTTTGTCCATGGATATCCCTCCTGGGATGATTATTTAAGAAGCATGGAAAAAGATGGCACTTGGGGCGATCATTTGATTCTCCGTGCTGCAGCAGACTGCTACAAAACTCGTATTCGTGTAGTTAGCAGTCTTGAATGTGATGTAAGCATCACTCCAGATCATGGCACTGTCGACAACACCAACCCACTTGTGCTGGGACACGTTCATGAGAAACACTACGTGAGCCTTAAATACATACAAGGTACCTGTAAAGGATTTAATTTACGAGTAGTAAGATAGTAGTCTAGATAAACAAAACGCAAAAAACTAATTTTCTTTAAATATAAAACTTTAACGGAAATGTTACAAAATTATGGCAGACGTTTCATTCCAACGCATTGACAAATAACAGCTTTATAGCTAAGGTGTTTCCTTTCCTTTGAGAAGCAATCATAAAGGTTAATTTTTGCTAGCTTTCAAAGAGTTAAAGGTCAAATGAACAGAAATTTTAAGGAGAAATTTCTACTCAGACCGCGCCAAAATGAGAATTAGTGGCACAAAAATTAAAAATCTCGATGATTTGGTAAGTGCAGAATGCAATATGGAACAATTGAAAGTATGATGTTTTATATATGTTCGTGTTTATTTGCTTTATTTTACTTTCGGAAAAACTGTTCACAGGCTACTTGTATTCTTTTCCAGGTGTTCCTTACGCTAATCTTTGCAAACGTAACAAGACACTTTTGTTCGTTTGTAACAAAATACTTTTGTCTTCCTTGAAAATGCGATAACATGAAACTTTTGTTTTTTGTTTGTTTTACGGCGGCATCGATGACATTTGTTTAATTTAATTAAGTTACGGTTTAGACTGCACGAAAGACGATTCTCAAAAACTAAAGAAAAAAATCTAATCAAAAAACATATTTTTCGACAGGTTTTTTAAAACGCAGTACAGCTAGGATATTTGTTTCCTGGTTATCAGGTGTTCACGCCGAAAATCTCGGTGCAAGTTTTTGCATACCTAATTACGAAAGCGCTGTAAAAGTCTCAAAATCTAATTTAATTAATTTGCGGTTTTTTCTTGGCGCCAAGAAGTCTGCAGGAAGCCTACCGCAAACACGCAATACAAGCGATGTTCATGATAGT
The DNA here is from genome assembly GCF_052425735.1 of Oculina patagonica. Taxonomy (NCBI): domain Eukaryota; kingdom Metazoa; phylum Cnidaria; class Anthozoa; order Scleractinia; family Oculinidae; genus Oculina; species Oculina patagonica. Next base: position 13,879,865 of record NC_135761.1, on the reverse strand, counting down.
TCCAGAAAACAACGTAGACTAATCTGCGCATGCGTTTGGTGTGAATTACGTTGAGTAGTACCACAAGGAGAGCAAAGGGTTTTCTGAAACAAATATATACGTTTGAGATCTTCATATGAAAGTAACGTAGATGTGCTCCAGGTTTTACCTAGGGGTACGGTCAGGTGCTCCCCACCCCCACCCCCTCCACAAGTAATAATTAATTAATTGATATTAATTAATTAATTGATGATTAAAAGTTTACACTGTAGCGCTTTAGGGGTTTAGCGGACGACAGCCCCACCAAACCATCACAATAGTGCATTCTGCACTAAAAAAATCACAATTCTTCATATTTCGCCCAAAGAAAGCCTATGGTAGGCCTAGAAATCGTGGTGGGATTTTTTTTCTTCAAACAAGCCGGTCAAAAACTTACAAAACCGTTTTGACCCCACGAGTCTTCAAAAACACACAATGTAAACATGACTCATACCGTCTCGTAAACTTCGCTCTGGATCATTTGCATTAAATAAAGCCCCGTTTTTGAGCCTAGAAATGTACTTTTGAAGCGTTTATAAGTCATTTGAGTCCAATATTTCTTCTTTAAGTTAATTTTCAAGGTCACGGCGAGCCGCTGAAAACCCGGGGGGGGGGCACTCCCCTATATGGCCTATACAGGGACGTGCCCTGGATAGGGTATGGTTTTTTACCCCTCCGGCCCTGAACATGGTATATAATTTCCACCCGGCATAGCTAATCGAACGTTCGAAAATCGAACTCAATCGAACTCAATCGAACTCAATCCATGGATTGAGTTCGATTGAGTTCGGCAATCGAACGAAATCGAACATCGGACTTTCAGTGAGTTCGATTTCCGAACAAATCGAACTCAATCGAACCCAATCAATCAGATTGGGTTCGATTGAGTTCGGTAACAGAACTAATTCGAAAACAATTAAATGGATTGCGTTCGATTGGCTCTGGGAAACCTATACATACAAAGCAATCCCGTCAAAAGCAGGTTTTTCTTGCGCTTTTTTACAGTTTATTCAATAACAGCCAATAACAGAAACCCCTGCCCGCAGTTACAGTGTAAGAGAACAGAACAAAACAAAACAAAAATATCGTTATTCCAGCGTACGTATTCAAGAATTATTGCACCAATCAATTGCAAATTGACAATTCCGAGTGTTACCTGCCACAGGGAAGAAACTAGTTCAAGTTGAAGGTGACCTAATTGTCCGCGCTCGTTTGCAATTCGGAATGCACGGCCTTTCTCGCCGATTTGTTAAAATAGATCACGGAGGGTCGTGGGTTCAAATCCCATCTGGAACCGGGATTTTTTTTTCGAGTTTTTCAGTCAATGCAAAATTTATCATGCGATTTTTTTTTAAAACATTGAAATCTTCGCCATCCTTGACGTCAAAGCGGCATTCCTGATAGCCTTTTACTGCGCATTTGAAGCTTACAATCCACGTTCTAAACTCCGGGCTGAAGTAACTCGATCTTCTAAGATCTGGTTATAGATTTTCAATGCCGGTTTTTCAAAAAGCAAGAGTTTGAAAATCGAACGTTCGATTGAGTTCGATTGAATATTTTCCTTTTCGGTGAGTTCGATTTGGTTCGATTGCAGAAATCAATAGAACTCAATCCATGAATTGAGTTCGATTGGGTTCGATTGAGTTCGATTGAAATTTAGTTCGATTGGGTTCGATTTGCTATGCCGGGTCTTTTTCGAGAGACAATTTCCCTACCCGGTAACTCCAAATTACTTGAAACTCTGATATTTTGAAAGGGGAAATGCCGTTCTAAAACCTGGTGTAAAATATTATTTCGGGCTCTCTATAAGCGCTGAGTGCAAACGCTCTCAAAATACTTATAATTACAAAATTACCTGTCACTGAAATGTAAACAATAGCCAGTACATTCTTCCGACCAGACAGTTCAAAATGTCTTCTTTTTAGTCTTCCCTCTTGTTTCTACTGCTATTTAGATGTAATCTACAGCAGACGCTCCCTGTTAAGATCATTCTGAACACTATATCTTCCAAATATCGAGTATAAGGCGAATTTCGAATATTCCCAAGCGTGCCGTCGACAACTTCAGCACATCTCCGTGTTGACATTCAACTTTAAACCGCTCTCAGGTCTGCCATCACATTCCCACCGTCGAATAAATATACCCTTCTTGTGTCAACCCTTTGATTTCTCGACCGAAATGCTGGCCCGTTGTCAGTTGTTGTTCATGGTCGGCCGTTAAACAAACCAGACAACTGTTGTGCTCCGATTACATGTTGACAAAGTTGCTTGTCACGCAATCCCTTCCGCAATAATAATGAAAGAAATTAATCAAATATACGGTTTGTTTTCAAGCCCATTCTAAAGGTAATTGATTTTGTAACATAATTTTCAGTGAAATTGCCTTTTCTGTTTTCATTCCTTGCCGGTACTTCAACATACCCGGGAACATAGTGAGAAAGGTTCATGAGTAGTCAGGGTTGTTACGCCGCAAAATGTAATAATGGCCGCAAAATGTAATAACAATCGCCGCAAAATGTAATAATAACGCAAAATGTAATAAAGTTGTTAACGGAAAATGTAATAACTTTTTAACGCAAAATGTAATAAATTTTCTAACGTGTTATGTAATAACACAAAATGTAATAACTCTAAATGTAATAACTAATAAATATTGTTTACAAGCTAAAATGGTAGAATAGGGGTTATGTGGACAAAATTTGGAACCACATATTTGTAAACTCTCAAGGGACTTTTTTAATTTCTCAAGGGACTGTTTTAATTTCTCAAGGGATTACTTTCCGCTGTGGGTGATCACTTGCGATCTCGTGGAAAAAACGTGACTTGTCACATTTACAAACGTTATATAACAATTTTAAAAGTGACATGTCAGCTTTCTTATCTCAACGCACGTGTGTCTGAAAGGCGATCTATAAAAAGCGTCGCACAAACAATGGCTTGCGTAACTAAAACACGAATAAATAATCACTAGCACTTACATCGTTTAAAAATTACAAACGTCAAAAATAAACCATACCAAAAAACTCGCTCTTTTCAAAGATATTATTGAAGTTAAAACAAATGCAAGAGATGGGGGCTTGTTTTAGCTTAGGAGCGGTTAAAAATTAGGCCAAATTTGGTCGCTACATGCAAGCGCCATTCTATTTCGTCATCAGCCTAGGTCGTTAGGGACGAGACCTCGCGTTGACAGCAATGTTGCATGAATCGGCTTTACAACATGCGATCGTATCTACGCAGTTCGAGTGGAATTTCAGTCAAAGACAGCAAAATTCTTTCGTATTTCATCTTCAAATATAATTCGAAAGCATTCACTGTATATATGGCTTTTGTTTAATCCTGGGTCTTGATATCCGAGGGATATCCGACCCTCGCAGAGCCTAGACAAAACGCAGCTTGAGTGTAACGATTTGTTTACGCCGCAATTATATGCGCAATGTTTTCTCCGACAGTAGTCGAAAATATCCGTATTTTTTTCGTGCTTTTTCGTGGAGCAATCGTAACGATACGGCCTTGAACACATTGAACAGCGGTCTACCTATAACAATTCAAATATGGCGTCGCAAAAACAAAGCGTCGAACGCATATTTTGCTGTTTCATTTGCTAATTTCGCTGCCGTAATCGACTGCCTCGAAAGGTCCTTGCAATTTTAAAGTATAGAATTGTCAGATCTCGGTGAAGTTTGCACTGTTTATTTGTGTAATGTTAAGGAATATGTGTATAAATACCCGGCGCGGACGAGCCATTTTTGACAAAATTATATGGCTGCATTTCCTCCGCGAAGATAGGAAATTGTTAAACTAAACTACAAAGAAACTGTAATAATAAGTTCGAAGAACAATGCACAGGATACACCTTCGACTTATACTTCATGCAAAAACGTCGATATCTCGAAGAGACTTTGATTCAATGAGTATTTACTGTAAGTATTAGTTGAATAGGATGGGTGTAAAGGAGACTATAAACTGCAAACAATTATTCAATGTGCTAGGTTTTGTGAGTGGCAAAATGGCTTACGGTTGAAAACGACGACTATGTGCTTGTATCTGTTTTTCTATTACGGCGGATAAGGGGCGGGATTTCTAAATCCACCCCTACCTGTTTTCACTTGTCTTTTGATGCTAAGAGGCCAATTTTCATTAGGCTAATGAAACACGTTTGGTTTGCTACTACTACTTAATGTACAAAACATACCCAACCTATTAACAGATTAGAGTCAAGGCTACATCTCGTCCCAATCTGATCTTAAAGAACTGCGTGGTTGGACGAGGTACAAAATTCAATAAGTACCTGTCAGAAAGAAAAAGGTCTTTGGGAGGGGGAAGGGGGGCAGTTCCTATTTGGTCCTTGATAACTTACACGAGGTAAATTATTGAGTGCAATTCGCTCAATTCATGAAACAGACCTGTTATTTAAGGGCTATTACATTTTGCGTTATTACATCATGCGTTAGAAAATTTATTGCATTTTGCGTTAAAAAGTTATTACATTTTGCGTTAACAACTTTATTACATTTTGCGTCAATTTTATTACATTTTGCGTTATTGTTACATTTTGCGGCGATTGTTATTACATTTTGCGTTAGTATTACATTTTGCGGCGATAATTACATTTTGCGGTGTAACAAGGGTCGATCAGTGAGTAGTTTTATCGAACGTTTTGTGGAGCAACGTCTTTTTACCCAACGTTTTTCTCTCATTTCAAGCAATACTTTTACCATAACCTTTTAAGCGCTGAACGTTTAAATTTCAAATGCATTTTCCGGTAATAAAGTGAATTTGAAATCCAAATTTTCCCCGGGGAGCATGCCCCTATACCCCCACGAAACCCCCCCCCCCCCCCAAGCTAAGGTTACTCACTTTAGGGTTCGACTTTCAGCCCCCCCACTCAAATTCTTCCTGCGCGGTCCCTGATATGAGATTTCTATGCGAGAAAGTAGGAAGGAAGGAAGTGATAAATCTTTCTCCGGCCGTGAACGTTAGACGATCGCGTGCGTCATTATAAATACATTTCTCCTGGTCGAAAATATGTTAATTTAAACTTTAAACTTGCTCGATATAAGTTGCATGCTAAATACTGGTTTAAAGAAAGTAAAACGTACAAGATTGTGGGCGATAAGAATTCAAAACACTGGCAATAATACGCGACTTTTCTCACAGACAAGCGGAACGCCAGTTTTTGCTTTGTTTGTCTTCATAAAACAAATAGCACAGATGCCAAAGAAAATATAATTTTTTATTTTTACTTTAAAACTTAAGGTTCAAAAATCCAGTTTACTTTGATAGGATCCCTGAAATCTTGAAGTGTATTATCTCTCTTTCTGAAGAGATCATCAATATGCTGCAATTTTTGCCGCGAAGTGTTTGTTTACTGTACATAAGTTTTTCTCTGAAGTCGAGTCTTATGTTTCATAGCCGGCGTTTTTACTCGATATAAAATCTATTTCCACGCACGCAATAAAAGTTACTGATGTTATCTAACCATATGATGAGCCTGGACTTTTTTGAATTTTTTTTCCGCACAAAAACGAGCTGCATGCATCTCTGTGAATGATGTTACAGGAGACTATGAGAAAAATGAAATGAACCAACACACTTTTCTCAGTTATGATTCGTTCCTGTTTTTTTTTTATGTAAGCCCTTTTCCCCTTTTATTTTAACCCTGTAAATCAGTTAATTTTCGCTTTTACAGTGCATAAAACAAATATCGAGTATTTTCAATATTTCTAATCAACGGGTACTACGTTTTGTTAACCAATGAAAGGAACACACCAAAACCGGTAAACAAAACTTCAAACTAAAAGGCTCGGATTATAACAGTAGGCGAGCCTTCAAAGTGCACTAATTGCAACAGTGGCAAACTTGTTGAAACTTTGACACGCAGAAACGTTTAAGAGCATTTTAAGTATCAGCGAGCGAAATAAAAAAACAAAGTTGCTTGTCGGCCTTAAAAATTGCACAAAGGCTATTTCGTTAAGTAACAAAACGTCTTAGAAACAGGCAATATTTACAGAGCCTGCATTTAGTGGCTTCAGTTGAACATTTCCCACGGTTTGATAATCGATAAATCTGCAGTAGTTGTTGATGGAGGTCATTTGCTCCTTTCAGAAACTAGTTGGAGGTGCTTGCGCCTCCGACAAACGATACGAACGAGAAGTCGTTGTTCGGTATTGTCATGTGAACGAGATATTTCAGGGCACACTCGCAGTGTTGAGATCAGGGATGTGTACTCTGAAGTTGATCTTATTTTAGCACGTGCATCCGTATTCTCGCTTCCGTGCGACATTTCGTCGTGGACTATTTGTCCAGCTCATCGCTCTTCTTTGGGAATTGGCTGGCGTAGACCCGGCATAGCAAATCGAACCCAATCGAACTAAATTTCAATCGAACTCAATCGAACCCAATCGAACTCAATTCATGGATTGAGTTCGATTGACTTCTGCAATCGAACCAAATCGAACTCACCGAAAAGGAAAATATTCAATCGAACTCAATCGAACGTTCGATTTTCAAACTCTTGATTTTTGAAAAACCGGCATTGAAAATCTATAACCAGATCTTAGAAGATCGAGTTACTTCAGCCCGGAGTTTAGAACGTGGATTGTAAGCTTCAAATGCGCAGTAAAAGACTATCAGGAATGCCGCTTTGACGTCAAGGATGGCGAAGATTTCAATGTTTTAAAAAAAAAATCGCATGATAAATTTTGCATTGACTGAAAAACTCGAAAAAAAAATCCCGGTTCCAGATGGGATTTGAACCCACGACCCTCCGTGATCTATTTTAACAAATCGGCGAGAAAGGCCGTGCATTCCGAATTGCAAACGAGCGCGGACAATTAGGTCACCTTCAACTTGAACTAGTTTCTTCCCTGTGGCAAGTAACACTCGGAATTGTCAATTTGCAATTGATTGGTGCAATAATTCTTGAATACGTACGCTGGAATAACGATATTTTTGTTTTGTTCTGTTCTGTTCTCTTACACTGTAACTGCGGGCAGGGGTTTCTGTTATTGGCTGTTATTGAATAAACTGTAAAAAAGCGCAAGAAAAACCTGCTTTTGACGGGATTGCTTTGTATGTATAGGTTTCCCAGAGCCAATCGAACGCAATCCATTTAATTGTTTTCGAATTAGTTCGGTTACCGAACCCATTCTGATTGATTGGGTTCGATTGAGTTCGATTTGTTCGGAAATCGAACTCACTGAAAGTCTGATGTTCGATTTCGTTCGATTGCCGAACTCAATCGAACTCAATCCATGGATTGAGTTCGATTGAGTTCGATTTTCGAACGTTCGATTAGCTATGCCGGGAAAAGAGCGCCAAATTAAGAATTTCGAGCAACCGAATTTTAGTGATTTTCAGCGGCTCGTCGTGACCTTGAAAATTAAATTAGAAAAGAAAGTTTGGACTCAAATGACTTATAAACACTTCAATAGTACATTTATAGGCTCAAAAACGGGGTTTCGTTTAATGCGAATGAACCAGTGCGAAGTTTACGACACGGTATGAGTCATGTTTAATCTGTGTGTTTTAGAAGACACGGGGGGTCATAACCGTTTTTTAAGTTTTTGGCCGGATCAAGAAATATTTGAAGAAAAAAAAATCCCACAACGTTTATAGGCCTACCATAGGCTTTCTTTGGGCAACATATCAAGAATTTTGATTTTACATTTTGTGCCACTGCCCGCGCCGTCTGAGTAGAAATTTCTTCTTAAAATGCCATTTTAACTAACCAAACACTAAAACTATCCATCATTGAGTGAAATTAAAGAAACATTTTGCTTCTGCGGTCGTCTTCAAAAACACCAATTATGACGTCACAAGTTTTTATTTCCGGCAATTTCCGACAATTTTTCCGAGCACTCTACGATTATGAAGGCCTAAAAAACACTTTTCAACTTGCAATATCTCTGCATGCAATGTCCGATTACTTTGAAACTTCGGGATATGTTTATTTGGCTCTTATTAAACACATGGGCAAAAAATAAAAAAAAATTCTGTTCATTTGACCTTTAAAGCTTTTTTAAAATGTTTCATTTACAGTTCCAAATGAGATAAAAGCACGAGGACCAAGAGCAAAGCTTGCCTATGAAAATGCTCTGAGGATTGGAAAGGTAAAGGTTTACCGAACGCGTGTCATATTTATTGGTCAAGATCGTGCGGGAAAGACAAGTCTCAAGAAATCCCTCCTAGGTATGCCATTTGACCCTGGAGAGCAGAGTACTGTTGGAATTGAGGTCGACCCATCTTCATTTGAAGTTGACGTTGAACAGGTCAAAAACTGGCAGCGCACAAATGACAAGTTAGGTGTGTCTCAATTTGCACAAGAACTTGCGAGGATGGCAGCTGGAGAACTTGACAAACAAGAAGCAAATGTGGACTTGAAAGATCAAAATTTGCAAAGGGAAAAAAGATCCCACACGAATCAGGTTGGTAATTAACTTTAAGCATTGCCCTGAACACAAATGTTATGTAAATGCGTGTTGAAAGTGATGCCAGTTAATACTTCTTTGGCTTCGAGAAGCAGAATTTTATAGAGCATTGCAGAATAACAAAAGGCATCTGTAGAAAGGTACCTTTATTGACCATTTTAGGCAAATATCTTAAAAACCACTCAGTGAAATTTTTGTTTTTAATTTATTTTTTGTTTAAATAGCATAAGGGACACTTGCAATTTTTTTTTTAATCAGTCGATAGGGTTCATAGCTATGCTATTTTTACATAAATTTAAGGTGGCTCTGAGCCCTACCTGCAGGTAAAGGTTAAGTCTGCATACGAGCCTAGTGGTCCATCAGGACGGAGTTTATCCCGGTTTTCGTAGTATTTATACTCTTCTTGCCAAAGAACACAACGCAGTCGCCTGGCCAGGGCTGGAACCCAGACCACTCAATCCGGATTCCAGCGCATTAAACATTCGACCACCGCCTTCCCCCCACCGGCAGATTTGCTCTAAAATTTTCAAAATTATTTCTTTTGTCAATTAGACAAAACTATGTCAAAAATAAAACTTTCACCGAGTAGTTTTAAGTTATTAGCCAAAAATAGACAACAATAGGGTATTTTGACCTTTTTCAGGTTGCCGTGGCAACACTTTTTGACGTCAGTTAAATCATTATCATCATGATCATTATTTATTTGCCGAAAGAAAATGCGAACATTTTTTGACTGGTTAGTTATCGGACTCTGTTAACTACAAAACGCCTTAGTGGCTTACAGTAAACTTTTTTCCAATCACATCATCAGGCTTGCTGTAGTAGAAGGCCAAAGACGGGAAGGTCTAACGTATTGTGAGCCACCTTAAAACATATATAATGATTGCGATTTTCGTTTAATTAATGAATAATAAAGGAATTATCAGGTTCAGGTTTTGTGATATTCAGGATAGATTGAAATTTTGGGCAATTTTGTACATCAATAAGATGTCATTTTGAGAAAATTCATTTTTAAGGTTGTTATCAATGACGATAAGACCAGTCACAAGGATTCAGCCATGTTCTCATCATCTGACAAAGTGGAAAAAGCTTCTTCAAAGAATGATCGTGATGATCATCATACTGATGGAAAAAGTGAAAACGCACCTGCTAAACCTCCCGAAAAGGTCTCTCAATTGAAGATTGATCCTGCTTTGCCTCCAGAGGAATTCACACAATGCCTCATTCAGCATCTGGAAGGCTTAAACTTACAAACTGACCCCACGTCAACAGAACCCGTCTTCGATGTAGAACTGTGGGACTTTGCCGGACAGCATCTATATTATGCTAGCCATGCAGTATTTTTGTCTCGAAGAGCAGTTTACCTCCTCGTGTGCAATCTCAGCAAAGATTTGAACGGCACCGCTGAGCCATGTGTCAGACAAGGAATTTTCGATAAACGCTTGGAGAACCCAAATGGTGAAACAAACCTGGACGATTTGTTGTCATGGCTTGTGTCAGTCAGTGGAACCTGTCCGACAAAACAAGAAATAGCCAAGAAAGAGCTTTCGTATCTCCGTCCTCCAGTATTCATTGTAGGAACACACGCCGACAAACCATGCCAAGAAATCGAAAAAATGAAATTGCAGATTCAGAAAGAAATTTCCAAAAAGTACTGCTGCAGACATGTGATCCGGCCTTTTATCTCCATTGATAACACACAATCCTCGTCAGATGCTGGAGTTGGTAAACTCCAGACAGAAATTATGAAGGTGCTAAAAGAAGAGCCGTACATGGGAGAAGAAGTACCGGTGAGGTAAGCAATTTATATTGTACAACAGTTCTCTTGTTAATTTTTTTAGGGTCGCAGCCAGCGGGGGAGTAGCCAGAGACCAAGAGCTCTAAAATTTTCTCCGTTGAGCTTGAAGCCTCATCGTTCAAATATGTTTGCTGTAGAGAGTGCAGGTCTAAAATGTTTGCCATAGAGCTCGGAGCTCTTTTGTTTGTGAAGCCTGGACTCTTTGGGCCCGAAGCCCTGGAGTGCTACGGCCATGTACAAACACTGTTTTGACCTAATGCAAATCTTCAAGGAAGTTTGAAAGAATTTACAAGTGTTATTTGAAACCGATCGACTTTTTCTGTTTCTCGGCTTTGCACAAACTCTCAACCTCTCCCAAACTTTTTCTTGTGTCTCCATCAGCCTCTGTAAACGTACGCGCCATTTTCTTTTTTTAATTGAAATGAACAAAACTAAGACGGATGTAACAAACTTAGATTACTCATCCGTTGTTTTCCATTTCAATTGTTATTTATGACCAGGTGGTTAAACTTCGAAAAGGTTGTTGAAGCTTTGGTTTCCGAAAAAACTTATTACTTGAGCATCGATCAACTTGAAACCATTGCCCAGGAAGTCTGTTTCATAGAAGATAAGGATGAAGTTACCACCATGTTGGATTTCTACCATGACCTTGGACAGATAGTCAAGCACCGCAGTACAGTTGTATTAGAAGCTCAGTGGCTGATTGACGTGTTCAAACAGTTGATAACTGTTCGCCCTTTTCATGACATGGTAAGAAACAGAAGACATGAATATTTCCAGAAGTTCATAATTCCATTAACTTCTGATGTTTCTTATTGCTGAAAATAGATAGCCAACGATCGCATAGCGCCGAGTTGGCTGTCTTCCATCTCTTATAACCCACCGATTAATTTTCGCACGCTCTCACTGGGCAAAAAAAATCTCGTAATGCAAAATTGGACCACTGGTATCAGACATCATTAAAAACTGGTAATGTTATATTGCAATTCCTGATCTATATACCATCGTCCACAAATATGGAAGCCGATACGCGTTAACGAGAACTGCCAGGGAGCTCAAATATTGCAATTCTTGGGAGTTTTTTTTTTAATAAAACAATTATTCCACTCGCACTTGTTGGATATGAGATAGTTATAGCCAACTAATATCCAATGCGTTCTCATGGAATAATTGTTTTAGTTTCGCGTGGCTCAATGGACAAAACGCATCACGTGGTACAAAATCGGACGACGGTTGTTAGACAACATACCCTGACCGATTTGATATTCGTCACCCGATTTTACATACAAAGACAAAATAAAAGAACAAAGCCACCTTTTCAGGTCTAACTTTTTAATCAAACCACAGTGTTAAAAATTTACGTAAAACAATCAACTTGCATTTATTTCAACTGCAGTTACGCCGTGATTATCACTTTAGGGTCTTTTTCGTATTTACCGGCGAAAAAACGCGTTGTAGAATTTAATCGGATGGTTATAATATAATAAAGGGTTTATCTACTTAATGTTTACCTCGTGCAATTTGAGATTTGTCGCCCGATTTTATAGGAAAGGAAAACAAACAAGGAAAGTCGCCTTATCTGTTCTAAACTGTTTCAGACTTTTTATAAATTAAGTGTTAAAAAAATATGTAAACCAATCAACTTGTATTTGTTTCATCCGCAATTATGCTTGATTATCACGGTAGGTTTTCCCTTTCTACGCGATAAAGAGTGCTGTAGAAATTAATCGGAGGGTTATTAAATGTAATATACCCCTTCAGGCGGCTGGCATTGAACGATAATGCCCTTTGCTGAAAGATTGTTCTCAAACTTTACAGTTGCAATTGAGGCTTCGCTTCTCGACCAACTTCTCTTTTTTTCTGATAATCTTTCAGCCTCGGCCATTATTCTCCAACAACCCGGTTGTTTTTTGTTTTGTTTTTAATTGCAACACGCACACGCAAAAAAGCTTATTTACAAATCAATTGATACAGTTACTTACACTACCTACAGAAAAAAAAGACTACTTACAAAAAGATTACAAAAAGATTACTTACACTACTTACAGGACTGTTACTTACATTACTAAAATCTAGTATAATTGTGCAGTTCGTCGAAGCTGATTTCCTGGTCCTTATCGTCATAAAGATTTTTATAAAAATCCTTTAATTCAAACATAATAGCCTTGCTATGTATTATTTCTTGACCTTCTTTGTTAATTAATTTTCGTATACAATTTTTTGCTTTTCTGGACTTTTCAAGATTTAGAAAAAACTTGTTATTTTTTCCCCTTTCTCATACCATGCAGCTTTTGATCGGATAATGTTTCCCTGCGTGATGTAATCGTACATTGAATCATATTCCGTCTTATACTTTTTTAAGCTTTCGATATTTTCCTCTGTAGGGTGTATAGCACACAGCTGTTCACTCTCTTTAAGTTTGCTCTCTACCACGTCTTTCGTCTTTCTATTTCGTCTTTCTTTAGCCTTTTCTTTACTAAACGAAATTGTGGTTTGTCTTATTTTATATTTAACCAGATCCCAAAGAAGCTGCTTATCATGAATATCTTCAAACTCTTTCAACCAAACTTTAAGACTAGAACAGATAAGGTCAATATAGGTATCGTCTTCCAGAAGACTAGAGTTAAACACCCAATGCGAAGGGCCACGGACTTTGTCTTCTATGGTATTTATTTGTAGCGTAATCGCGGAGTGATCCGATTTAATGGAAGGTATGATGTCGGCGTGTTCTATGAAGTCTTGTAAACAATCACTAATTAGCCAATAATCAAGGCGTCTCTGGACCCGAGGTCTTTTTTGCCTCCAAGTAAATTGTCTCTTGTCAGGATTTCTTATCCGCCAGATATCCACCAGATCATATTCTAATTTTTTATCAGAAATATTTTTAACTGAGTCTTTTTTTTCTACCCGACCGCCTTCATTGTCCATCTCAGCATCCAAATGGACATTAAAATCGCCTCCGATAATTACCTGAGTCTGTGAATGGAAGTCTGTTCCATCAAGTATTGATAAAATATTTGCAAAGAAAGTGCATTGTTCCGATGTTTTGTTTGGAGAATATATATTTAGGAGTAAGAAACGCGATTCTTGAATTAATGCTTCAATCAGGACATATCGACCTTCACTGTCTTGGTTGACGGACTTCAATTCAAATTGCAATTTATCACTGACCAATATTAAAACACCTTTACTGCGATTTGTACCATGGGAGTAGAACATGTCTCCATGCCACTGAAACTTCCACTCATTCACCACTTCTGAGGTGCTATATGTTTCTTGTAAGAACGCGATATCAGCTTTCTGTTTTTTTATCCATGAGAAAATTGCTTCACGCTTGTGAAAGTCCCGAATCCCTCGAGCATTCAGTGATATTAATTTAAATTTTACATTAGCAATTTGAGTTTCGCCAATGATCTAAGGGCCGTTTATATGGAGGAGAGTTGTCCCTGGTAGGAGGGAAACCCTCCATACCGAGCCACCCCGGGCGAGAGAGCTTTTCATACGTTTCCTTATAAATTGCTGCGAACCGTTTACATGAGAAATTGCAAAGTTGGCTCGGGGGGCAGGGTGACCCTGGGTGGAGGGTCACTCGCTTTGAAGGTAGGGTGACACTGGGGAGCGAGCCAACTTTTTTCCATAGAAACAGTTTGGTTATTTTTGCCTCGCCTACCAGGGACAAGTTGACACATACAGAGCATGCGCAAACGCTGCAGTCGACCAAAACAAAATTGCAGATACATTGAAATCGAAGTCGGCGGTAAATTTGTCCAAAAAATGGTCGTGGTCGATGTTTCAGCGTTCCTTATTTTAAAAAAGGCAGACATAATAGATGTTTCAAAACAACTCTCGCCAGTCTTTTGAACCGAGAGGGCCAAGTTTTGGCTCGGTCAACAGGGACAACTTTTTCATATAAACGCTCGGCAAAAGATAGCTCGGGGGGGAGGGTAGCCCTCCTACCAGGGACAACTCTCCTCCATATAAACAGGCCCTAAGTTTAAATGTATTCGGCTTGAAAAAGAAAGAGCTTCCCTATTGTTTTTTTTTTTTTTTTTTTGAAATATTGCACATTACTGTTTTGATTATACAATGATAATTACTTGGTAATCTGTTGACTTTATAATAGTTAATTAATTGTTGATTCCCGCATTTTTTAACTAACACGAATAAAAACACACTAAATAAGGGCCGAATCGCACTAGCGGACAAATTTTGTAACAATTGATTGATTTCATCATTAACGTGTCAATTGTCACAGAAAACAAGTGCGAGTGCGTTTTTTGAGACCTAGAACTTGTCCAACATTTCAGGAAACAAAGAAGCAGTTGTCTTATGATTGGTCCGCGTTGCACGCGCGATAGATGTTGTCAAACAATTGCAAAAACAAGTGCGAACGACTTGTTGGACAAGGGCAAATTTTGTCAAAACGGACAAATCATCAAAGGGGCCGAAGTCCTGCCTCAAGGCAGGACTTTTCATGACAAGTCGCATTCCCATGCCCCTCGTAATGCTAGATAACAATACGTTGTTGATTGGCTATTGTGTTTGGCCCAAATTGCACCGAAAAACAACACGCACTCAAAAGTTGTTGGGATAGTATGCACCGTGATGTGGCTTTCACTATCATAATCCAGCCGCAAAATCTTTTCGCGAGAGGCAAAGCATATTTATAAGTGAAGTGTTTCGGCCAAATGTTAGAATGAGAAAAGAAAAAGTTATCTTGAGACGACTCATTATTCTACTGCATGAGAACGCGTACTTTAAATGCCAATTGTTTTAGATTTTTTTACCGTGTTGTACTGCATATTTGATGTTTGCCCAAGACGACAGTGCTGAGAAATGTACAGGGATGGCAGAAGCACGTGCAGAGCTATTGTACTAATAATTACACCTTTTGTTTTCTTCAAAATGTCTCTGACTTGTCGCGACAATTTTTTTTTGTAAAAAATGTTATGACATTTAAAACTTGTCCGCTAGTGCGATTCGGCCCTAACCTAACACATAACAAAAGAACAATAACAATAATTAAGGAGCAAGATAACCAAAGCTCCGTGATTGACCCTTACCTCACGCTCCAGAAACTAACTGTTGAGCAATCAACGCTCCAGGCCTAGCCTTTTTGTGATGGTATACAAAAGCTAATTGGTTCGTTCACGGGAATTTTGTTTTACTTTAGACGAATGTTAACACCTAGATTTAAATAATTAGTATTCAAAGTGGCAAAAAAAAAACAGCTTAGACTCAAAACAAGAATTCTGTAATGTCCGCAAAATAATATTAATTTAGGTTACATTTTGACATATTTTCCGTCAATAAAGAGTTTATCTGGTTCAGACTTACTGAAAAACGCTTTCTTTCCTTCCTTTCTTGCCTCTTTCAATTTCTTCATTTGAATTTTGCGAAGGTCGTAGAGTTCCTTGGGGATATCTTCATAAATTTTGTAGTCCGTGTCTTTCAATTTATACCCACATCTTAGAACTTTCTCCCGGTCGGAGTATCGCAGGAATCTTGCAATTATCGTTCTTCCACTGCTGTCACTTCTCGGCTGTTTCCCCAATCTGTAAACGCGTTGAAATTTGATGTCATTGGCATTTTCAACTTCGAGTACGTTTTCCAGAAAATCAACTAATTGGCCTTTTGTGTCTTCCATTCTTCTTCCTTGCTCGTTTTCCACAAGGTGCTCTGGAATTCCATCGAACTTAAGGTTCTCTCTTCTACTGTAAGTCTCAAGATATAACAGTTCTTTACGAACATCTTTGATTTCTTTGCAACGCGTTTCTTTTTCCTCCTGTGCGGTACTGTTTAGGTCTTCAACTTGTCCGCTTACGAACTCGGCATTCTCTTCTAAATCTTTGATCTTCTTATCCGAGCTTCGTTGCTTCTCTTTAACCGCGGAAATTTCTTTCTCTAAACTCGTGACAGAGGCATTAAGGCTATTTATCGTAGAGAATACTTCTTCTAATTTCGTTTCCAGCGTGTCTAGTTTCTCCAGTTTAGACAATATTAGGTCTATTTTGCCTGCGAGTCCTTCGGCGGCCATTACTTCGTCTTCGTCCGCGCAGACACGAGAGATGTCTTTCAGTCGTTTTTCCGCCGGCGAAGTTTCTTGTGAGCTACTTGAAGAGTCCGAAAGTCTAATTTATCTCTTTACAGACGAAAGAAGTTGTTCCATAGGCGTTTTGGTTTAAAATATTGACCCGAGAAACGGAGCATGTCTACATCGTGTGGCTCTCACCAGGCTCCAACAACCCAGCTGCCTGAAGGGTTTTGTGTACTAAATATCCAACAAGCCACTATTCTCACTGCATACATAATTAGCCCGTCACGCGGGAATGGCTTAAGTTCGTTAAATTCCGGTGTGTTGTACCTGTGCGCTAGTAGCATGATGCATTGCGACCTCCGCTTCAAATATCACAGTTTCAGTCACCTCGTGGCCAGTTCAACGGAGTTCGGTGAAGTGACTGTAAAAGTTTCGCCCCTCCCACCTCCCCTGGTGGCGGTCGATCAATGCTGTATCCTACATTCTACACGCCAATTGCCCTGGCATTCGCGGGTATCCTCCCATAACTTAGCTTCCCGTGTCAGGGCAATTGTATTCAGTGAGAATGTTTTACTGACAAGCGCGAGTGGAATACCTATTTTACTAAACATAACCACAAAATATCATAATTGTTATCCAACTCCGCTTACTGGAGTCAGTACATATAACGCGCGAAACAAGTACAAATATATCACGACATGTGTACTCCAGAAGACCTGTTTAACAGGTTCCTTGTAGTCCAGTGAAGCTTTGTCTGTATTTTGGAAAATGAAACGTTGGCGCCAACGAAAAGAATCGTCTTATGTATTTTGACTCGCCGTTCCGGCTCGCCAAAATACTGCTGATATCCAATGGCCGCTAAGTCTATCAAAACTCTGGAAATACATTTTCCAATGTCATGTCATTTTCATGAGTCATTAATGTTGTTTGTTTCAGGTTCCTTGTCATACCAAATATTGGGAAGACCTGGAAAGTAAAGGTGTCCTCAACATGGAATTTGTCGATCATGTGTTTTTTAAATTTCAAAGGCAAGGCCTTGTTAAGGAGGACATCTTAGACATGATGGAGAAGTTTGGCTTAATTGCTAAGTTTGCGACCTCACCCACTGACGTGAAATATTTTGTACCAGCCCAGCTTAAGGCATCACCTGAAGGCGTTTGTAAAATGGAGCCGTCTTCTACTGATCCTTGTCCGTTGTATCTTCACTTTGTTGATGGTGTGGTCCCTCATGGTCTGTTCACACAGCTTGTTTCAAAATCCATTTCTTGGTGTTCAGAGACTGGGTGCACACAGCCTCCTAACCTGTACCAAAATGGAGCTTGGTTTGTTATTGGGAAGCAAATTATCCATGATCTGGTTCTGACCTCCAAAATGAGGTTTATCAAGATTGTTGTAAGACAAAGAACACACAACTATCAAATTTCCAGGGACAAAGAAGTAGCTACACTTGTGCGCAAGTTTTTGGAAAGTACTTTACAAGAACTCTCACAGAAACTGTCATACCTAAGCGGTCTGCAGTACCAATTCTGTGTTGCATGCCCCTACTGTCCGCAGAGAAGTCGCAAGTGTTCTAAGCACAGTCAAATCTCATGCACACACGAGAAATGCTTACACCTCCTTGAAATAAAGCCCGGACAACAGTTAATTTGTATGGAGGATTTATGTGATAAAGTGCTCACAGTTCATGGAATGGAGAAATGGTTCTCTGAGAGTGTATCTCAGGTATGTTTTAACAAAAAGTAATAAGGGACTGGTCAATAAGTAGCAGGGAGGTGTACCGGAGCAATTAGAAAGGTGGTGGCTTGAAAATGTTTGACCCAACCCTTCCTTCTGGCTCAAAACTGACTGACCCACCCCTGATAGGGGGTTGAAAATTACATGACCCACCCCCTTTACTCAAAAAATTCGTTATTAAGGGATCAATCATTTCTTTATCATCTATAAGGGGTTGGGTTTAAAGTGTGATTCCCTACATACACCACTCTAATTTTCTCTGATGGACACTGGGGTTCCATGTACGTCTTTTTCCGTTTCTTAGCACACCAAAGAAGGATAAGTTGCTCACTTTTTATACTAGTCTTTTTAAGTTTTCCACATAATATTATTTGTGTGTTAAGTCCATGGAAAAATTTAGACACAAACATATGCGAAAACTGGAACAGAAAAAAGAGTTACTAGTGAAAGCCTACAGCCCAAAGTGAATCTACGCAGGCTGAAGAGAGACAGGCAAAACTGATGTTACGCGGATCACAAGCCATCTAGGGGGGTCATGGGGCATGCTCTCCCGGGAAATTTTTATAATTGGGCCTTCAGAAAGCGCTAGAAATTCATTTAAAACTGCTCACATTGAGAAATTTATCAATTTATAGGTACTGATGAATACAACTGGGAATTTCCTTGGAACTATAACAGTTTAAAGTTAGTGAATAAATAAGATGACCCACCCCCTATGTGTAGATCAAAACTACATTACCTAACCCTTTTCGAGGGTCCAAAAACTGATGACCCACCCCCTTCCCCCCCCTCTACTTATGTAGCCGTTTTCTGTTGACGTAATTTTAGTCCTGCCCATATTTGGAACGCCCGGGTATCACGTGTCAGATCGAATAAAGAAAAAGCACGTTGTGGTTGTTTATGGAAGTTCTAGTCACATTTTGACTACATTTTACCCGCTACATATCTGGTGGAGAATCCAAAAACCGAAATGCCTACAATAGAAGAGCTTCAAGGCATCGTATCAGGTCTTACGGCGGTCGTAAAGCAACAGGCCGGGGCACAAAAAGCCACCAATGCTCAGATCGCTCAGCTCACCGAAGCATTAATCGCACATGGCGGCGGACCCCCTGCGGCTGGTCCAGCGACTTCAACTTCGAACACTTCTCTCCGAATGCCTGCCCTACAGCTACCTCAATTTCGGTACGACCACAGCAGTCACGATGACATAAACGAATTTGTGGAAACATTTGACGTTCAAACGGCCCATTTACCAGTGGAAACAAAACTCGCTCTTCTTCAACAGTCGTGCATTGGCGAATGGCCAAATTCAGTCTTATCCATGGAGAAGTCAAAATTCACTGAAGAAACCACAGCTCAGCAGAAGCTCGATAGCTTGAAACAAGCCTTAAAAACATCCTTTGCGGAACCGCCAGAAGTTCAACGCCGTCGGTTGGCGTCAGAATTTTCCACAATGAAGCAGCGAGCCACAGAATCGATCGATTGCTTCGCTTATCGATTCAAGAACAATTTACACCGATTATCCAAGCTCGGAGAAGCCGTTGAAACAAATTCGCCACAGTTCATCATGTCACAGTTTATTTCGAAGACGAAAACCGACATTCAGAAACATTTAGTGCTTAAAGCTGAGGAATACAAAGATCTGTCAGAAATCATCGAAGCTGCAAAGCGAATCGAGCGTTCCTTTAGCCCTGGAGGAAGTCACAGTGGTACCAACAAACCACCGCAAGACCCACTCAGCGCCCTCAATACCACTCCAACTCCTCCTGTCCCCAATGAACGCCGAAGAAAACCTTTTTGCTACAACTGCCGTTCTCCAGGTCATTTCAAAAGCAGCTGCCCTGACAAAACAGTGAAAACACCCCCTCCTGGCAATTCTCAGCGTGGTAATGAAGTGTGTCGCTTGTGGAACAAACATCAGCAGTCACCGTGCACCTTACAGAATCAGTCATGCAAATATGGTCGTGCACATAAATGCACCGTTTGCTCCAAACTAGGCTGCAAGGCACTCGTTCACAATAATGTACCACCACCTGTTGCTAATGCATGTGATCTTCAAGCACCACAGGGACCCCACCCTGAACCCAGCATCTCAACCACACCGCCTACTCCTGCTGCTCATTCCCGGCCAACCCCACCTCTGTTCATGATGCCTACTCTTCCAACTTCTTCCAGCGAATTGTCCGTCAACCTGAATCGCACTATTTTGTCTTGTCAAGTCACTTCAGCTGGCACACAACTACAACTCCCACTCGACTCTTGTTGCTCAGTCACACTGTGTAGCCTCGATCATGCACAACACATTCATTCAGCAAGACCTGAGTTGAACTACAAGAAACTTGAGAAGCCCATTCCAGTACAAATGGCTGACACAAGTGCATCTCTAACAGCCGTAGCAGTCCAAGAGGTCCCTATTACGTGGCTTCCCAACAAGGAAACAATCCATGTTGCTCTTGTAGTTCCAAATATGTCTTGGCCACTTCTATTCGGTGAAAATCACCTCGCTGCGACTCAAGCCCTGTCAGATCACAGTAACAAAACAGTCACTTTCCGTCATCCAGCTATGAATTTTACTGTCTCATGTGATAATGCAACCACATCAACTAATCCTCAGGCTGCAGTTACCTGCCTTCTCACTGGGAAACCAAGTGCCCATCCTGCACCAACCAGAACCACTGTGTATCGTGGGTTAAACCTAGTAACAGTGTATCTTACCTTAAGTGTTGCATCCATGGGATTGTTAGGAAATGACTTGTGGCTATCAGGTCACGAACTTGAACCTGGTGTGAAAGTTCTCGATGGTCTCTTTAGCGCATCCGAAGCACAGTCCATCCTCGATTTCCCTTCTGCCACTGACACCCTGGATCGTGATCTTCCTGACTTCCAGGCCTCTCGGGCCATGAACGTTCTTGTGCATTGTACCAAGAAGAAAGCATCTATTGGTCAATCAAGCTTTGGTTACCTGTCACCATGTTCTGCTCAAAGCAAAACCGACTTTGACAATGCCCTGACACACACAGCTGATGCCCTTTGTTCATCACTGGACACCTTTGACTCACTCTTCTGTCACTCTGATGACACCCCACCTCCCCTTGTGGAAACTTCTACGCCTAATAGTCTGAGAGTTCCAATGCAACCGCATTGTCCCAAGCAAGCCAGTCAAGAAATGTTTAAAGCTGGTCTTACCCAAAGTTCTCGTTTACTTCACCCTTTCAGTCAGCCAGACGAGTCTGATGATCGAGACCTACCTCCTCAGTCTACCTTCACACTTGATCCATTTTCGGAGGAATATCATGATAAACTGCGCCACGAACTGCGCCTAGACTCTGACGAGTACAGTCATGTTGACCCCGCAGTCCTTGATCAGTTCGACACCTTGCTGCGAACATACCCACATGCATTTCTCTTACCTGGCGCACCACTAAGGCGTATCCATGGAACTGAACACCACATTAACACTGGCAATGCCCCCCCTTGCTACAAGCCACCATACAGGATGTCACCCCCTGAACTCCAGGCAGTGCGTCACCAAATCAATGACATGCTAAGACAAGACATCATTCGCCCTTCAAAGTCCCCTTGGGGTGCTCCAGCGATACTTGTACGTCGAAAGGACTTACATGGTAAACCACAACCCCCCAGATTTGTTGTTGATTATCGTGCGCTTAATTCAGTCACTAAGAGTGATGGTTTCCCCCTTCCTCAAGTCATCGATATCCTGGACTGGCTTGGTGGAGGCAAAGCATTCGCCAAATTAGACCTTGCTAATGGTTATTGGCAAGTACCTGTTCGAGAAGAAGATAGAGAAAAAACAGCTGTAGTCACTCACTGTGGATTATTCGAGTTCATCTCCATGCCCTTTGGTCTCAAGACAGCCGGAGCTACCTTCCAAAGGCTCATGCAAGCCACATTTTCTGATTTCCTAATGGGAAACGTAACAGGCAGTAGTGACAAGCAACATGGATTCTGTATGCCTTATGTTGATGATCTGATCGTCCGAAGCATGTCTCATGTTGACGCTCTCGAACATTATAGACGCATATTCGAGCGCGCTACCAAAGTTGGCATGCAGTTTAAACCATCTAAATGTACTTTCTTCTCAACTCACCTTGAAGTACTTGGTCATGTTGTCACCCTTGATGGTCGTATTCCGGACCCCAAGAAAATCCAAGCGATCACTAATTTCCCCATGATTAATTCCCAGTCCGCTGTGCAGAAGTTCCTTGGAATGGTCGGCTTCTACAGGCATCACATCCCACGCTTTGCTCAACGGACTTACCATTTGCGTCAACTTCTTCAAAAGAACAAAAAATTTCATCTAACCGCCCAAGTTGAAGCTGAATTCAAAGACCTTATTGCGGCAATCACTGGCCCTGACGTCTTGTTACACTATCCAGATTGGTCCAAGCCATTCCACGTACACACCGATGCAAGCAAACTAGGTGTTGGTGCTGTACTCATGCAGGAAGATGACCAAAACCATTTGCGCCCACTTCAGTATGCAAGCCAAGCCTTCTCACCCACCCAACAAAGATGGGACACTCGTGAACAAGAACTTTACGCTGTCAAATGGGCAGTTGAACAATGGCGACCATACCTTTTGGGACGCAAATTTGTCATTGAAACTGACCATGCTAATTTGAAATGGTTGTGCTCTATTGCCCCACACAAAGCAAAGCTGGCTCGATGGGCATCTCTACTGGCAGAATATGACTTTGAATTGTGCCATCGCCCTGGTCACACCAACGTCGTCCCCGATGCCTTGTCGCGTAACCCAGTTTCACAGCAACCCCAACAAGAAGATGATTGTGTATCTACTGCTTTCATTGACACATTGCCACCCTTGGCTGTCTCCGTTTACTTGGCAAGCGCATTAGGACTAGCACCATATCAACACGTGACTTTGTCTCCGACTATCCTAGCGAATTTGAAGTTAGCCCTCACCCTGGCAACAGCAGACACAAACAACACTTCCCCCACTACAATGGCTGATACCTCCACAACCAGTCAATCTGATGAACCATTTGTTCACCTAGGATCCAACAGACAAGAGCTTGGCAATCTGCAACTTCAAGACCCAACTTTAAAGGACATTCATAAGTACCTGTCAGCTGACAGCAACAAGTCAGCTCTCCGCCACCTGTCGGCCCGTGACCAAACTCGCATCCTCAACCTGGCACGCCATTGTGTCATCCTGGACGGCCTAGTTATGTATTCAGATGAATTCCTTGATGACCCAGGCCACTTTCGTATCTTTGTCCCCAATAATAAAGATCTGAAAACCAAACTACTGCGCGCATACCATGACTCTCCTATTGGAATGCACAGAGGTCGAGACGCAACCTACCATGCCCTCACTCAAGATTTTTATTGGAGAGGGATGGGAAAGGCAACAAAACGCTGGGTTGCAAGGTGTCTAGAATGCCTAAAGCACAAATCTGCTAACCAGCAACATGGTCTTATGCACCCACGTTTCTACGACAAGCCAATGAATGTACTTGGAATTGACTTTGTTGGACCGTTCCCTAAGTCCACCAATGGAAACCGTTACATCCTCACTGCCGTTTGTCCATTCTCTCATTTCCTGGTAGCAATACCAACCCCAGACCGAAGTGCTACTACAGCTGCAAGGGCACTATTTGACAATGTATTTCTTAAGTTGGACTTTCCATCCACCCTTCTCAGTGATCGTGGAGGAGAATTCTTAAATGCTGTCCTGCGGGAAGTTTCAAACCTGCTCTCCATTAGGCAAGTGTTTACATCCAGTTACAGACCCCGAGCTAATGGCTCAACTGAACGTGTTCATCGCTTCTTGAACTCCGCCCTAGCCATATTTGCTTCCAAATGGCAGAAACAGTGGGAAAACTACTTACAACCTGCTGTGTACTCACACAACACCTCCACTATTGATGGCACTGATGGCGTAACTCCATTCTTTCTCATGTTCGGACGCAATGCAACCTCTCCAGAGACAGTCGCTCTTCAGCTCCCCAATCAGCCAATCGACAAGAATGACTATGCAAAGTACCTAGTTCAGAGGATCACAGAGGCTCATAAATTATTCTGTAGCATCAAGAAAGACTTGAGGAGACGACAAAGAGACTACTATGATCTATCTGCTAATCCAAGAGAATTTACCGTTGGACAAGAAGTCCTAGTCAGGAAACCACCACCTTCAAATGTTGAGAAAGGATCAGCCACAAAGCTCATCAGGAGATATGCTGGGCCGTACATTATCACCAAACGCCTCAAGAATAGTGACTTGTATCGTCTGAGGCACAGCGTAACAAATGAAGAACTGCCCCCTACTAATGTTGAGAAACTGATACCAATCCCTGAAGCAGAACCAAATGACCTGAGGGAATCATCTACCGAGAGTGTTCCTCGTCCGGCTCAAAATCAAGATAAAGAGAGACAATACAACCGAGTCTCGCACTTCATCAGTTTCCGCTATCTCTCCAACAAGGAGTCCTTGTCGAGCATTAAATCGTTCATAGGCGGCCTTGTCAAGGACCAGATTGTAGGCTCCTCCAGATGGGTCACCTTCAAGAGAGAGATATGGACAATGTGCTGTGAGACCACGCATTCTCCCGAGTTTAACTAGAAGTTGTCTCGATGCTGGGAAAACAGAGTACAAGTGCTTGCAGGCTTCGCTAACTGGAGCCTTGCCTATGGGTTCTAGATACCGAGCTAGTTCGAGTGAGATTCCTTCGTCTGCTTGTTCATTGCTCTTGGACAGGTACATGAGAAACTGGCCAGGTTTGTCGTGCACACCTATGCTCCAACGGGGCGCCGCACAAGACTAGCTAAATCTCGCGTGTGGAAACCAGTATACAACCATGACTTGTCTAAGAAATCTGTTCCTATGGACAAAAATAAGCGTTTAATTGACTATAGCCCGGACTTTGAACGCATCGAGTTCAAGCAAATCGTTACAGTGCGAGATTCACTCGAGGAACTGTTATCTGTCAGAGACATGGATGAAGCAGTCGTTCATTTATTTGTTGACTTGAAGTTATAATTCGCTTAGATCTCGCCTGCGATCATAACATTGGACTTGTTGTACTCTAGTTGTAAGGTTCTTAGCCTTTGAGTTAATTTTGTCATGTTCACCTCGTTCCTGTTAGTAAGGAGGGAATGTAGCCGTTTTCTGTTGACGTAATTTTAGTCCTGCCCATATTTGGAACGCCCGGGTATCACGTGTCAGATCGAATAAAGAAAAAGCACGTTGTGGTTGTTTATGGAAGTTCTAGTCACATTTTGACTACATTTTACCCGCTACACTTATTGACCAGTCCCTAAAGGGCAATCACTGGAACTAGTCACTTTCCAAACTCTAAAGCTGTTTCAATTTCTGTAACAAGTACCTGTTAGATAGCTTGTCTAAAAAAACACAAAGATTGATTGATATTTTTTAAATGTAGTATCGGGAGATGCAGAGGAATAATGGAATAAGAATAAAGAAGTTTTGTATGCAAGTGTTTAGTCAGTGCAGCCACTTCTCTACCGTCGAATTTTCTTTGCTTTATAGACAATTCATTGTAATAAACAAAACTTGTTTTGTCTCTTGCAGGAATCATCTCATGCCAGCTTACCTGTGACATCTGAAGACGCGTCAGCTCTAAGGAACAAAGGTATTTCTTTCTAAACACGAAACTTATCTAAGTAGTGTTTGTATGCTAGCATAAGCAGAGAACCTTTTGTGAACTCAGAAAAAAAAACTCAAGAAAAATAATCGGTAGTTGATTAATCTGTAAAAAGAAATGTTGTGAAAAGGAAGGTCACTATATTGGAAACACTAAGGATCTTTATCCTTGCAACCCATGTGTTTCACCGCATCTTAAACGTGGATGGATTTTGTGTATAGACTCCAGTTTCTGAAGTTGTCATAGCTTCCTTCGGCGACGTTCTTTGGCTTGTCACGCAATATTTCGTGCGTGACAAGCCAAAATAACGTCGATGCTAAAGTTGACAATCACCAGAAGAAATAGCTGAACTTGCCAGTTTGTCCTATCCCAAGATCCCTTTCTTTTTGAAATATGTAAACTGTATAAGTTAAAAACATTGCATGTAACGGACCGTTTAAAACATTTTATTATTTTTGCAACTGACCTTTTTTCTGTTAAATACCTTAACTAGTGCGACCTGACTTAAATTAGCCCTCCCTTACCCCAACGTTATTTTCACGTGATGTCTACCTAATTTACTTTTTAAATTCCATCTTGTCAATTTTTTCGAGTTGTTGTTGTTGTTATTGTTGTTGCTATAATTGGTAAAACAGAAGGATCGAAGCTTCAGGTGGCATGTTTTTTTGGTCTTCATCTTTCTAAAATGCTAAGTTTGCTGTGGTCAAGTTGTTATTAATCGATTTACAATAAGCTATTGTTAAACAATATATACACTAAATAAAATTATTCCTGTTTGTTACGTAGTTAAACAAGGCACACCGACGAGTGACGATTTAGAAGAATTGGGTGATGAAATTGCCAAAAGATGGAAAAAGCTTGGGCGTCGCCTAGGTGTCGTGGAACCAAAGCTTAAAGAAATAGATCATGCGCATAGCGACCTTTCTGAAAAAGGATACAATATGTTACTGCATTGGAAGCAAGAACGAGGTTCTGCTGCGACTTACCAGGCTTTGTGTGGTGCACTAAGGCATAAGCGTGTGCAGCGCCAAGACTTAGCAGAAAAACTCTGTTATACTTGTGGTAATTATTCTTTATTCTTTTTGCGGTGTAAAGGAAGCTATGCACACGTGCCTTCAACTCTGCATAGAATCATTTCCCTCTTATTGAATGAGAATTACATTGCTACACACTTTGTCACTGAGAATCTAACAGAACCAGACAAAGAATATCAGTTATAGATTATTTAATGAATCCTTCTCAGTGTAAAAAAGCAATTAGTTTACAGTATCTTGGATGCTTTGTCCTGTCGTTCATTATCAAATAGATATAATAATAATAATAATAATAATAATAATAATAATAATAATAATAATAATGACAATAACTTTATTTCAGTGCCTAATTTTCTAGCTGCCATAGGGCCTACTAATCGGGGACACTATTTAAATTATAAAATGTATCATATACAGTGAAACCCCGGTAACTCGAACTCTTAAGGGAAACGAAAAACCGTTCGTGTTAGCGGGGTTTCGAATTATCGGGGTAGATTGAATATTTAATTTGCCAAGTTAATAATTGATAGTTTACTGATTTTTCAGCACTTCAGTATCCAGCACAGTGCAAATTAAACTTATCTCGTCAGAAATTCTAACACGATCATAAATTCTTAGGATAAGAGTGGAAAAAGGCTGTCAAATACGTGACCTGTTTTGTTGCTCTAATCAATGGGCAACCGTGGCGAGTTGCAAGAACCGGAATTCGAGTTATCGGGGTAAATTTGACCCAAATTTTGATCAAGGGAAACGAAATTTAGTTCGAGTTAGCGGGGGGGTTTTCGAGTTATCCGAGTTCGAGTTAACCGAGTAAAAATAACTGAAAAGTGAGTTCAAATCCAAGGGAAATGGAAGTATGTTCGAGTTAGCGGGGTTGTTCGAGTTATCCGAGTTCTAGTTACCGGGGTTCTACTGTATTTAACTTAAAATATTACAATGCTGTTTTGTTTTCTTGCCATTTTCAGATCCCTCAGAGAAAAAGAGGAGATTGCAAGATGAAAGTTCTGATAGTCAGGAAGAAGAAAGTGTTAAAAGACTGAAAACTGATTAGGTACTTGACAATGTGTAGGAAATTAAATGGAATTTTCCACATGTTAACCACGTTAGGGCTCGCCCTCTCCCCTAACAATTCCCCGAGGCAAAATCGGTAGGAGAATCGAATGGAATTTTCTGCATATACCACAAGCTATCTATTTTTAACTCATTTGAACAGTTGTTGATTAACTGTCCCAGGCCAAACGAGTATGAGAGTTGACCTTTCATCCACTATCATTCAGGCGCGGCAAAACCAGGTTTTATGTTCCTTCGTACTGCTACGAAACGTTGATAATTTGATAATGCTTCTGCAAAACCTTTTAAAGAGGGCATCGTTATGTCTTTAAGCAATGTCTTACAACAATATGTCCACTGAAATGTTAAGATAGGTCGAGATAGAACATATAAAACAGCGATGTGGGTTTTGTAAAGTGGGCTGCCTGCGCCCGCTTCATGGTCTACCCAGGAGTTTCGTCGCCACCGGTCACTTGGTTTCTGGAATTATAAAATAATTTTTATGTAATTTAATGCCTGTAGTAGGCAATACTGCCGATGCACAAAATCCCAACTGGTATCCCACGAGGCAAAGAAAATCTTTGCCTCCGGTGGGACCACTCCCAAACTCCCTGGGTATAAGTAAGACTAAAACAGCAAGGGACCGCAAACGGTAATGCTGTAATTCGTAGGATCTGCTCAGTTCTGTCCGCTGAGAGATCTGATCAGCAAATGAAATGAAATAACAAACAAGACTGCAAGGCTGATCGTACTACGTGAAAAGTAGACTTTGCGAGACATCAACACGACTAGAACCGATACAGCAGGATTGTAACCGCGGACAGCTGTTTCGTCCTTATTGAGACTCATCAGCGCGGTGTAACAAATCTAAATAACGCCAGCTCAAAGAGCCAACGCAAATAAATTGTCCAATAACCCGTACACTGTATCAAGTTCCGTACTTTGAACTCACCCGTCCCCGAAGCACGCGCTGCCACATCGCGTGCTTCGGGGGACAAGAAATCCAAAGTGTCACGAAGGTGTCGCAAAGGAAAAAACCAAATTGTGGATGGCACGACCATTCCAAAACATTTAAGCGCATGGACAAAGCTATACTAAATAAAAGCACAGCATATCGGATCTGAAAAGATCTACGGTCCAAAAATACGTAAAAGTAAGACTAAAACAGCAAGGGATCGCAAACGATAATGCTGTAATTCGTAGGATCTACTGAGAGATCTGATCAGCAAATGAAATGAAAAAACAAACAAGACTGCAAGGCTGATCCCATGATATAGATTGTTCAATTCTTCTCAACATATTATGATACAATTATTACAATTTATTTATTATTTATTTATTACATTTCTTTATACCCGGTTGAAAACATCAGGAAGATACTACTAAATTACAGTTATAATAAACATTAATACAAATATACTATTAATCAATACTAATTAAAAAAATTGAAGACGTAAATCCATTAAACTAATCCTGTTTTCCATGAATTCCGTGTCTAACTTTACTTTTAAATTGATAAAAGGATTTTATCATCCTGCTGTTCCAGAGAGTTGCACCACTGTAACTAAAGCTATTTTTCATATAGTTAGTTCATGGATGAGGTACAACCAGTTTGTTTTTGGAATCCCTTAGAGAATAGTGCATTCCGTTAGGAATGTCAGGACAATATCCCTCTTATCGTGATTTCTATATTAACACCTGTCTGTTTGACAAAGTACATCGTGTATTGCTGGTGGCTGCACGAGGCGAGACACTCCGAGACATATCAGCACAGGATAGGACGTGTTGTAGCAACATGTCCCTGTCACATGTCCCCTTGTGTAAACAGCAGATTATGTTATTTCTGCTACACGCCCCTGCAACATGTACCTGTAAAATGTTCCTTTGTATCAACCTTAAGAAGTGTTGACATATATGAATTTTCTTCCAGGAGTTGTGTGTGATAAGGATGAGACATCCCCTGATGGTGAGAAGCTGAGCTATGTGACCCTGTACTCGTACTTCTACAGTCGAAAGCGCTGTGAAGTGATCAAAAACTGTTACACGGGAGTCAAGTACATGTACCTGGTGCCTTTAGCTTCACATCAACCTATACAGTTACTGCCGGCCATTTGATGGACCTGGTAAGCATTAATATTAAGACTTCAAGCGCTCTTGATTTTTCTCACTTGACTGTGAGGGGTGGGGAACTACTTCTAGATGTGCTACCTCTTCAAATATTACCTTCCTAAATTTGGCCCAACAGGTAATTTCAGTGTCTCACTTGCCTGCTGACTCAGCACGACAAAGCATGTGAAATTGATCAATTCTTAAATTTTTTCCACCCTCAGAGTTAGACGAACCTCTTTCACATATGCTGGTTGGTGTCATAGTCCGATCCAAGGCCGTTTTAAATGGCCGCGTGCACTCAGTCAGCGTTCCTTGTCACCACCACTGAAGCGACGAACCAGTTCAGCAATCATCGAGACCAGCAGCAGTGAGGGAGGTACTATAAACAGCCCAACCAGCAAGCGAAGCATGCTGAGTGAACTCGAACTTCACGATTAACCACCAGCTAATATTGATGACATTGTGTTCCAGTACAACCACAGGCTCCCCAAGCGTATTGTGTGATTACTTCATGTAGCCGTCAATATTATAGACTTTGTATGGGAATATCACTTCAGTTCTCAAAATGCTAAATACAGTCATGGAAATAAACTTTACTTACTTGAATGTGGCGTTGTTTTTGCGTCTTCTGTGTGCACCAGAGTTAATCCGGGGTTATTTTGAGGCAAGTTTTTGATTCAGTAACTATTCGGTGTATTTTACTCTAAAGGCCCGGCCAAACGGACGCAACATTTTAACATAACATATCGCAACATTGTTGGGTCATGTTGTGAAGGTGCTGGCCAAACACACGCAACATTTGAACGCAACATAGCGCTACATTGTTGTGCACAACATGTTGCAATCATTTGGCTACCTTTCACCCTATTGCGATATGTTACAGCATGTTGGATGGCGCAGACCGAACTAGTGCGCATGCTTCGGCGCAACAATGTTGCATGAACGTGGCCAAACGAATACAACATTATGCAACATGCAAAAATGTTGCGAGATGTTGGGAGAAAAATTTGACCATTTTCAAACTTGATCCAAGATCATCCAACATGTTGCAACAGGGTTGCCAAACGATTGCAACATGCTGTTCGCAACAATGTTGGGATATGTTGCGTTAAAATGTTGCGTGCGTTTGGCCGGGCCTTAAGAACAAAGTGAAAGGCAGGAGACTCGGCCAGTTTATCGTCCACAGGTGAGCTCACAAATCAGTCTCGCATCACAAAGTAACGCAATAAATCGCAATGGAAACACCATGTCCATGTAGCCAGATAAATTTTCCATCATATTCACTCGTCTCGGTGATTGTACAATGTTTTTAGGAATATACATTTCCCATACTATCAGTTGTTTTCCGATCTTCCCATGCGTGCGACTTTTTCGGCGGCTACGGCAGTTTTGTGACTCACGACAGCAGATTGATTCTGCGCTCTCATTGGTCAATCCAAATCACATGCAGTCACGCGCAACAACAGACTGTCTACCGATGGGAAGATCCAGTTTTGCCGCTAGACGTTTACGCGCAAGGGGCTCCTGCCTGTGTTGTAATTTGACCAATGGTAATGTTTTTCTTTGCGCAAATCTAACTGAAGTTTACGAATTAAGGTAAATAGCCTCTAAAAACTGCAAAAAATATTTTGGAATAATTAAAATATGGGCGGTTTGAACACTAGAAGACACTCTTAAACAAACGAGCGGTCCGTACGGACAGTGTAGTGTTTGAGAGAGTTGTCACGTGACTCGTCACCAGTCGAGCTTGTAGGTCTGGCAATTTTTAGACGAGTCACGTCTGTCATGTTCTTTGAGAACGTGATCTGTCTAAAGAAGAATTTCACCCAACACGTTGACAGTTTCATGTTCTTACACTACCAGTGTCACTTTTCTGAGCTGTTTTGGGATACATTGACGTGTTCTAAGCCAATCAGAATGCAGAAGTTGTTGCTTGTATATTATTACAGAACCCAAAACGATACCTGTATTTCAGACCAGGTCCAGTTTCCAACCAGGAACTGCTTCGGTTTGCATAAACATTTAATAAATTATCTTATTAAACATGCGCAAGGGCCGTTCTCAGAGAATGTCCGCTTTTTGACTAGATAGTGCGAATCGAACACAACGAGGGTTTTACAGAAAAGACAGAGGTCGATATCCTCCCAGGACACCCGCTCAAGCTTGGTTTATGATAAACTTACACGACTTTATGATTGAAAAATAACTGCAGAAACTTTACCCGGTCCAACACTTAGATATTAGGGACTTTAAGATACCTGGACGGCTGACCTCGAGGAAGGTAGAATTTCGCGAGGAGGACTGGGCTGATTTCGACGTTCTTGGCGGGAACTTCCAACGTTAAGAGCCGGCGTGTGTGAACGGAGGACGGCTTCGTTAGTGGATCAATAATTCCTTAGCCCAAAACATGCGAAGAAAAACATTTGGCGCTTTTAGGTCAAAGTGTGGGACCAGAAAGCACTATTTTCATTTACAGGGTACAAATTCCAAGTGAAATTTTTGTAGAAACACAAGCAAGAAAGTTCATGATTTCACGCACGTGGCTTCGCCATCAGCGTTTATGCAAAGCACAGCAAATATATTCGCAACCGCAAATAAAACTTGACTTCTAAACTTTTTATCAGTACCAAACCAAGAATACCATAAAGGACCACCTAACAAAGTAACAGAATTAAAAAATAATGAGATTTTTAAACGAAATCATACAAAAAGCACTCCCGTTCACTGGTGGACGGCAAAACTCTACTTCTCACGTCCTCGACAACAGCTGGACGGAGCTGGACGGCAATGTCCGTGGAGCGGGCATGCGCAATATAGGCTACACGCGAAAAATTACTTCCGGTCAGTCCTCGAGGTCAGCCGTCCAGGTATCTTAAAGTCCCTAATATCGTATCGACAATAAAAAGCTCTGATAGGCAGATTTAATTTTTGTTGCTGGCGCTCTTAACTGTCTAAGTTGCGAATAAGGCTTTTAGATTCAAATTAAATTCAATGGTTTTACAGAAAATACGTGCAGCTATTTAACGGCATTAGTAGTATTCTAAGATGCGATAAATCAGAAACTATCTGCATGTATTTTTTGCAAAAAATTCGAATAATGGATTTAGTATTCCAGTACATTTTTCCTGTCATTGCCCCCGCAGGGCTTTGGCCCAGAGGCCAAAACCCAAGGAGGCATCATTGTAATCCGCGCGCATATATAGTTGCCCCCGCAGGGTTTTGGCCCAGAGGCCAAAACCCGAGGAGGCATCATTGTAATCCGCGCGAATATAGAGTATATATATAGTATATACCAGGAAAATTCTCGATTTGTCCAAAGTGAGCGCGCAAATGATATCGGGAGTTGTGCAATGCCGACAAGGTTGAAAGCCCGCAAGTGGGTATCGGGAGGTGTGATAAAATTGCCTGTACGGTGATTGGTCAATGATGACGCAAGTAAACGATGACTGGGTGATGATGACAACCCAAAGCGTGAGCACGTGCACAAATGACAACAAGTAAACAAAAGAAGCTTGTAAAGGTTGATTGCAGTTGGGCAGAATTTTGAAAGAGATAATTTGAGGTTTTATTCGAGGCCTATTCATTTCACAAAAGCCGAAAGCAATGCAATTGTTGAAAAGACTTCGCGATAATTAACTAAGTAACTCGCTGAGAAGTAAGAAAATCCGCATTTTTTACATCTGAGTGGCCGAAGAAGAAATATGTCTAGGAACACGTACGAACATATCAAGCCATATCTTCAAATTTGTCTGCGATTTACGATAAGCAAGCCTTAGTCCAAAACCGCGATTTACCAAGCGCAAACTACTTGAACGGAGAAAAGCCTTGATCAGTCTATCTCCGGACGAGATTTACAAGAAATTAAAAAAAAAAAGATCTCGAGATAATTGTTTAAGACTCGCGGCAGGCGAAACCGGAAACCAGAAGCGAGCGACTTTTAGAAAGTCAAGCGTTTTCATTGTCAAAGGTGAGAAATTCTTTCGGTATCCTTTCCTTTTAAAAAAGTTGATCGTTGTCATGAAGCGTGATTTTCGATAAAAAAAAGCCTTTGTCCGACTGACCGTGATTTACCAGGCACAAACTACTTGAATGGAGAAAAATTCAAAAGTCTTGATCGGTCCACTTCCGGACGAAATTTTAATTTTACAAGATGATATGCGGCATCAGGAAAAGAATTCAAAAGAGATCTCGAGATGCATTGCATTTGTGATTATTTAAAACTCGCGGCAGGCATTTGCTTTGACAGAGGTAAGAAATTCTTTTGACATCCTTTTCTTTCTAAAGATTGATCATTCTCATGTCATTCTTCATGCTCGGGCTCTCAGCCCATATATTTATAAAACAATTGGGCCGGCTCAAATGGTAATTTTAAAACGTTTTGCTGTTTCTAAAGTTTATCCTGGCTGAGATCAGGACTTTACCACAGTGAAGTGAGTTCGACTCGCCGCAAAGCGGCCCATTCAAAGCGACCAAGTCGCGAAAACGAGCCACGCAAGTCGCGATAGGTCGACCGCGTCCCGGCGTGTTAAATTAATAAAGACGACGGACTTTTTCTAAAGTCTAGCTTCAGTCTAGCTGAGATCCCCCACCACAGCAAAACATGACAAAATGATGTCAAGATGCTGTTGCGTTCTTGTAATTAAATGATTTACCGCATCATAATTAATAATCATCCAAAATAGAAAATTAATTTCCAATCAAATGTCTGAATTGTAGAAAAGGATAAACAGCAAAGAAAAACCGATAAACATCGTCGAAACTTCGGGGGCAACCTAGTGTCAGCTATTTCTAGTATATATGGTATATACAGGAAAAATCTCGATTTGACCAAAATGGGCGCGAAAATAGTATCGGGGGTTGTGAAAAATGCCCGCAAGTGGGTATCGGGAGGTGTGATAAATGCCAGTAAGGTGATTGGTCAATATGACGCAAGATGAACGAATCTCTGCGTGGTGATTGGGTGATGATGACAATCAATCAGCGAAAACATGTGCGCACTCGACGACAACGCTTCAACGATTTTTTGCTTGGAGTAAAGATAATTTTAGGTTTTATTCGAGGCCTTTTCATTTCACAATGTCTAAAAGCCAAAAGCAAAGCAATTATTGAAAAGAGTTCGCGATAATTAACTTGCAGAGAAGTAAGAAAATCCACATTTTTACTTCTGAGTGGTGCTGTCATTTCCCAAAGCCCCGAAGACGAAATTTGTATCTTCAAATTTGTCCGCGATTTACGATAAGCAAGCCTTATAATTAGTCCAATACCGCGATTTACCAAGCGCAAACTACTTGAACGGAGAAAAGTCTTGATCAGTCTACCTCCGGTCGAGATTTACAAGATGATCTGCGGCATCAAGAAAAGAAATTCGAAAGAGATCTCGAGATAATTATTTCAGACTCGCGGCACGCCAAACCGGAAGCGAGAAGCGAACGACTTTTAGAAAGTCCAGCGTTTGCATTGACAAAGGTGAGAAATTCTTTTGGTATCCTTTCCTTTTTAAAAGTTGATCGTTCTCATAAAGACGAAGACGAAATTTCTAAACGCGTACGAACATATCTACAAATTTGACCGCGATTTATGATAAGAAAGCCTTTGTCCAATACCGCGATTTACCAAGCGCAAACTACTTGAACAAAAAAGTCTTGATCAGTCCACCTCCGGACGAGATTTACAAGATGATATGCGGCATCAAGAAAAGAAATTCAAAAGAGATCTCGAGATGCATTGTGATTATTTAAAACTCGCGGCAGGCGTTTGTATCGACAGAGGTGAGAAATTATTTCGGCATCCTTTTCTTTTTAAAGGTTGATCATTATCATGTCATTCTTAATGCTTGGGCTCTCAGCCCAAATATACAGAACACAATTGGGCCGGCTCAAATAGTAATTTAAAAACGTTTTGCTGTTTCTAAAGTTTATCCTCGCTGAGATCTAGACTTGCCACAGTGAAGCGAGTTCGAGCCCGCAAAGCGGCCCAGTGGGCGACGAAGTCGCGAAAACGTGAGTCTAGCTGAGATCACTCACCACAGCAAAACATGACAAAATGATGTCAAGATGCTGCTGTCGCGTTCTTGTAATTAAATTTACCGTATCATAAATCTTTCCGAATATTTGCTTAATTTCGTGTTGTTTTGTTTATTCACTTGACTTTAACTAAAACGTATGTCCTCTTTCCATCTTTATGAAGAAACGGCCAGAAACAATTAGAAAATACAAGCCAACAGCGAGCGTTGTCTTCAAAAACATCCCAAACAGAAAATTAATTTCCAATCAAATGTAGAAAAAGATGAACAGAAAAGAAAAACTGATTAACACCGGGGGCAACCTAGTGTCAACTATTTCCAGTTATATATCAGGCTTATGCCAGGTGTCACGCTACATAATAACGCAACTCTTGCTGAGCAATCATCTAAAACAGAAGGTGTCGGCTATTTTTTATTTAGTAAACGGTATTTAAAAAAAAAAACCTGACAATGAACCCGCTGTATGTTCACGTTTTATGTAAGGGCTTGTTTACAAGCAGGCGGGTAACCCTAGCACATAGGGTTACCCTATTACCTAGGGTTACCCTAGCGCTCCCACATTTCTTCTTTTTTTTTTTATCGACGTGTTTACAAGGCGCTAGGGTTACCCTAGTAGCTAGGGTAACCCTAGCTGAGTGCTAGGGTTACCCTAGCGCCTTGTAAACGCTCTGCTAGGGATAACTCGCCTACCCGGGACAACTTTATTTTGGCTCCAAAAAGCTAAATATGTTTAAAAATACCGACAAAAACAGCGAATTGTGACCAGGAAACATCGTGTTCATTCACAACTTGTCGTATTTTTGCACTGGAACGGAATTATTTTCAAATAACAGTTTCTAACGACAAAATTTTACAAGGTTAACTGAAGCGTAACCGGTGTAAGTTGACCCGGGTAAGTAGGGTTACCCTACCTGCGAATTTTGCTTGTAAACCCGGGCTATCTTCTAACCCTCTTGCTAGGGTAACCCTAGCACCTAGGGTTACCCTACCTGCTTGTAAACAGGCCCTCAGACTGTGAAAAATCCCTCTTTTATAGCCCTTCTTTATCACAGAGTCGCTTTCTTGACTATGCTACTCAGGGACGAAGGCGGGGACACGGAGTGGCCATGCCCTGTTACACATACGGTCATCTTCAATACGCTGTTCGTTATTTTGTACCTGGTTCGTACTTAAGAAAACTTTTTATATCAAGAAATATGGTTTAAGATACCCTGCTACTTTACAAACCTTTCACATATATAACCTCACTCACTGTACTCATGCCCATTCCTCCGATGGTGCAGCGGATAGGCCTTTCCAGATTGTGCTCGGCACTTTTTTAGCGCAATTTGGCTTTGGGAGCACTATTTTGATCAGAGAGCACTTTTTTGGCCAAAGAGCATCTTCTGACAACTTTTTTCTAGCTTATTTGAAGCAAATTACTGGATTTTTTGTATTATATAGCAATTTCAAGTTCCCTTGAGTAAAGGTGTCCCAGTTCGTCGCTAACTCCATTTGTTTTCCAGATGATCAATAATGCGAACATTGATTCCGTCTTGTTTTGCAAGCGGCGAAGCGCGAGACATGTTGCGCGATGCGAAGCCGGAAGCGGCGAAGAAGTCAAACCAAAATAACATTGCGTGACACCTCTAATTGCCACGGAGACGGAAGGTGACGTGATCCGCCCTCATGGTCCGCTCCCCGCGTCTTCCAACTTCCACTTTCATTTAAGCCTTGCAAGTGTAATTGCTGTCTTCGACGTCTACTGCTCCTTGGACCTGCGTAAATGCCGTTGCAGGTGTGTTTCCTGATATGTGTTGGTGTTTAATGGTAATTTAGTTCGGTGATTATAATGTTATAAACATCAGTGGCATTACGTAGTGGTGCAGTAAATTCCCGGGGGGGGGGGTACTCCCATATGTGGCCTATATAGGTATGTGCCGCCTGATAGGGTATGGTTTTTGAGGTTCTCGGTCCTTAAATAGGGTATCATTTTTGCTCCTTTTGGCAATGTGTTCCCGCTGTGATCCTTAGATAGGGTACCTAAATTCTATTAGCTAAAATAAACGCCCAGCTAAACGAGAAAAAGATATCTAAAAACTGAATTTTCAGTTCAGGTATTAGAAAAGCGATTTTATAAAGATTTGTGTCTGCCGTGCGCGGTTAGCCGTTATTTGGGTCGTCACGGAACGTTTCTCCTCCCCTTAAATAGGGTGTCATTTTTCGGTTTTGGGCCTTAAAAAGGATATCAATTTTCGCTTTCGTTATCCTTAAATAGGGTCAGGGTTTAAGAACCTTGGCGGCACACCCCTATCCGAAATTTATGGGAGTACCCCCCCCCCCCCCCCGGGAGTAAATTTTGCACATAATTTTGAACACTCGATCGTAGAGGACTAGCCAGCATTCTCTTGGTATCGCAGCGGCTGTGTTAGCCCATTTCTATAAAGTAATCCCTCTCTCCAAGCGAAGGTAGCCATTGTATGTGTTGCATTAGCGATCGCTTTTGAATTCTTGTTTAATCATTGCAAAATTTTGTTTGACGATTGAAATGGACGGTATGAGTGTGTCAGCCGAGGCCCCTAGCGATCATTCAAGAAACAACGACTGTTAAGAGCGGTGAGAATACAGCAAAACTACAAAATTATTCAAGCGAAGGTAGCTACATATGAATCCTAAGTCCTTAACAATCGATGAAATACTAGAAAGAAGGAAATGAAGTAAAATGCTTGTGGAGTCGTGAAAATATGATCGAAATTTTAAGTGATGTAATGGCCGTCATTCTTCACCCATTCAAAACCTAACAGTACAAGACGAGCTCAAATGATTATAAAAAATAATTAATACGAAGCTGAGTTCAGTAAACGTTGTGGAATAACACAATACTTAACAGAAGAAGAAAAACAAAAGAGCACGAATGTATTCTAATGCAGACATAGTTGGTGTGGCGTGACTAGTTACGTTTAATCTGGCTCAGCGCGCCAGACAGTTGGGAAATACGTAAACAAAACTCTATCTTCATGAACAAGGAAGCCATTGTAAGCCATACATTAGCGATCGCTTTTGAATCCTTACAAGAAGTTCTCAAACAATCTATGGCTGTGGCTCAGTTGTGAAGATTTAATACATTCTTTAGAGTCGAGCAAAGTTAACAGCCGCTGATAGCTTGGCCGTCTGTATTTGAAAATCAACTGTGAAGCAATTGTAGCGTTGGGCCGGTCTTCGTACGGCAGTCCACAGGTCGGGGCTGGCTTATCAGAATACGCAGTAAAACGCTCGAGACTATAACTCAACTTTAACAACTTAAAAAACTGATTTTGGAATCAAAACTACTTAATTTATATGTTACACGAAACCACATTTATTGACGTACAATTATTTTAATGGTTATACTACGGAAAGGAGTTTACATAGTTCTGCCTTTAGTAATGCTAAATCATTGCTGAATCATCGACAAAACTAGGAATTATTCTACGCTCACGCATTAGTACGTGCGAGCTAATCTTAGAATGTAACCGAACACCTTGTTATGAAATTGCTCGCTGCACGTTCGCTATCATAACTTTGGTCACGCTCGCTAAGTCACGCTCGCTACACAATAAACAAACGAAACTCACAAACAGTTTGTTTATAGTTTGTTTTTTCCGTGGAATCCCGATTTAAACTTTTCTCGAACGCTCGATATCTCGAACCTCCCGTTAAGTCGAACCAAACGCCGTTTTCCTTGGATTTGGAGACTGTTGTGAGTGTTTTGTTAACAAATACACGCACGCGCTGGCCGCACAATGAAAGAGAAATTTTCAATACGCCTCGTGCAGTATTGAAAATTTCGAGTTCATTGTGCGGCCAGCAAATGCAAGTGCGTGTATTTGTCAACAAAACACGAACAGACAGACTCTAACCCTTTTAATATACAATCTGAGTACACTGCAAGCGATCATCGACTTAACGAACTTCAAACAATAATGTTTAATCAAAGTGCCCTATGGGCTGTCTCGTGTTACAGATTAGTATAGATGTTTAGTAAATAAAATAAAACTGCTTTTGTTTTATAGTAGCTAAATTTGTTATATATATTTTATTGTTTCAGGTTGGCGATATGAAGCAATGTA
This sequence comes from Oculina patagonica, assembly GCF_052425735.1. Taxonomy (NCBI): domain Eukaryota; kingdom Metazoa; phylum Cnidaria; class Anthozoa; order Scleractinia; family Oculinidae; genus Oculina; species Oculina patagonica. Next base: position 13,839,901 of record NC_135761.1, on the reverse strand, counting down.
TTAGAAGATATCAGTAAAGATAGTACATGGGATATGTAAAGTTTAATTAACAGTGTTTAAATTTTCAAGCAGCTTAATTTTTTTCTCAGAAAGAACAATTAAAACTTTTAATCGTTTTCATTTTTAAACAAGGAATTATTGATTTCAAGAATTATATTTTTAATAAAAATGAAATAAAATGCTTAAAGTTTGAATTATGGAATGTTTAGAAAAACGTGTTCCTCCTAACTGAGTGAAACTTGCGTACCATCTACAGCGTGGTCGGCATGTAGGACGCCTCACGCTGTCAGAGACGCTGGTTCAAGTCTTACTTGCAACATGGCAAAGAAGAAAGTCACAAAGTTACTCTGTGAAAAACTCTACGAGGACAGCGTCAAAGATCACATAGATTTCCAAACACAGCTAGTACTGGGTAGCGTGTTCCAGGCGTTCGGTTATCAAGGGAGCAGCGTTAAAAATAGTATTAGGGACTGGTCAATGCAATGGTCACACGACACATCTCCACGGCCCGGCCAAGACCTGTACGCATGCGCACAGCCTATTACCCGTGGAGTGGCAGCCATGGACAGCTGTTTCGTCCTTGTAAGGACTCATCAGCATGGCATAGCCAGGAAGGGTCTCACATAAGATCATAGACCCCGCCGTTTACTCCAGAGGCGAACCCGAAGGTTGCTTTAAACCCCAGCTCCATATGGAACCATATGGGAGCTGTGGCTGGGACTGTAGAACAGTCTCGGCAATGCGTAAGGAGATGTGGATCGCCTAAATTAATAGGGATGCATGTGTGACGACATAAAAATGTCAAAAAATAAACCACTGAATGCAGTGGTCACACGACACATCTCCATTACCCACCCGTTCCTTCTTGCTCAAAACAGATACAACTTCGTTCCCAGGGTTTTCCCTTATAGAGGGCTGTGAACAGTCTAAATTACAGCATTTTATTATAAATTTTGTACGTGCGACTTGGTATCACTACCTGATATAATAGTATTTCTCTATAAACCAGGACAAACAAATATTTCACGAAATTTCATTTATTTTGATAAATTCCGGTTTCCATTGAAACTGGCATTTTTTGGGCTTTGCACAATATCTGAAAAAACTTCTATTGGTTACTACTTTCAGTGTACCAACTTTCATGCCTGTATCAAAAAGTGCACAATTCAACTAAAATTTCGAGCTAAGCCGCCGGACTAAAACTCACCGAAGCATGTCAGCTCTTTGCAATTAACATTTAATTAATAACCTTGATTAGATTATTAATTCTCAATACCCTTTTTAAAAGTTGCACAGACATTTAGTTCACATGACAAATCGTTGACACAGCTACCTAATTAGTAAGACATATAAGTGAAATTAACAAAGCAAATTAGTTTCCGGTTAGATAACGCATGGATTAATAATATTCTTCTCTTGACAAATTGTTTGACATATCTGTAAATTGCCGCGACCTTTTATTAAACAGCTTTTTACAAAGGCTTTCATCTTGTAATAAATAAGAATAAAATGATCATTTACAGAACGCAGCTCTAGAAAAATAAATCACTGAATAAATACTCCACTGAAAGCAGTTCTTTCTTCGCCGCGAATTCAACACATTTTCCCATCAAGTTGCCGAAATAGTGCAAACAGACACTCTAGTCAAAACCTAGAAAACAAAAACAAAACAAGAATCATTCCATTAAAACAACAACTACTGAAAACTAACACATAACATCACGTACTCATATCACTCGCCTATCTTAAATATCTAAGGCTGCATTCATTATGTATCCTACAGGGGGGGGCAGAGGATTTTCGGGGGGGTTCTCAAATTTTTAGAGCAAAAAAAGGGGGGATATGAAAATTGTTAAATATCTACTGGGGGGATGCTTATTTTTTGTAAGATTCTGTCTAGCTTCTGTCTAGCTAGTGAAAAAAAAAAGATAAATACAGCAGCTTAATTCTTTCAAGGATTGTAAGCAACAAGGGTACCTCTATTATTCTGAGAGACTATAGTAGCTATTTGAAGTTTTCAAGTAGTGTGCTTGGCCTGTAGATGTAATGTTTCGATACAGCATAGAAAGTAAAACATCAAAAATGGAAACATTTAATGCAACCTCAGTCTAAGCAGTGTAACTTTATTGAATCAATGAATGCAAAAGAAAACAATGTAATTCAGTGCACAGTTTTATGAAATTGAACAACAAATGTGCACTTAAATGTTCAATGAAAGGATATGAACAATATGACTGAAAAACTATTACGTCCACGTTTGAAAATATGAACAAGCTATACGTCGAAGAACTTAACAAATATTTAGACCGTCATAAACTTTCTCTCCTTGGGAAGAAAAATTATAAGATAAGGAGAATAATGGCACATGTCGCACTTGAGAGGAATGATGCTGAACGCCGGAAAATTAGGATGAAGAGGATGGCAACAGCAGAGATGAATCCGTGGATGAGTGTGATAGTGAGAGTGATGATGATGATGAGGTTGATGCTTTTGTCGACGAGAGTGACAGTCAATACTCCTGGTAGTACTCATACACGAGCTGGCAGGCTATCTATACCTAATTTGCGCTACTTAGACTGGCTGGCATAGGTATGACATAAACTGTCAAAACTCTCTCGATGTTGTTATTAAACATGTCTCTTGAAATCTCAAACATATATACCTTATTATAGGAAATTAACGATACTTGTTATTAAGGCGAATTTCAAAAATTTGAATTAATTTTATTGATGTTAACTTTTTTACTATAAGGATTTAACCAGAACCTTTCTTGAATTTGCGTTAATTTTATTGTATCGCGTAAATTTTGTTCGCGTTGTTAAAATGTTTCGTTATATTCCTATAATAAGGTAGTGTACTATTATACAGATATTTATTTTGATATTTCTTGTGAAGGAGGAGGGGGGGGGGTATTCATTTTTCGGCTGATTGCATGGGGGGATTATGAAAATTTGTATGGACCTTGGGGGGGATATAAAAAAACGAGCCGCTGAAAAAAAAAATCCTCTGCCCCCCCCTGTAGCATACATAATGAATGCAGCCTAAACGTCTATCAAATTACTTCTTACTTCTCTAAACTAAGTAACAACTGAAAACATTCATTAACATACGAACCGCTATAAATATATCTGTGATGCTTACCTACTTGTACGGGTAATGACAATATGAACAATAAGGACGCCTACTAAACATGTAACCCTATTCTTTCCACACCTTCAAACTAATTATTAAATCTGACCCGTTTGTGACCCGTCGCACATCCGTGCAAGATACTTGAGGAAATCATTAATAAGAATCAACTGATCGTTCACATTTTACGACACACAAGGAGAAATCACTTTATTCTACCACTGCAAACCCGATTTACCTTGCTACCTTGTCACTTCTTTACCTTACTGAGGTCTTAGATGCATACTCCTGTTTTCAAAGTTGTTAAGATGCCATATTTTTGACACAGATTTTTATTTTTATTGAAATGTAAAAAATGGAGAACAGATGATTTTGTGATTAGTAAGACATAAGTACAATCATGAACAATTTACAAAGCAAAATAATTTCCGGTTTTTTCAGATAACGTTAACCGCGGTAATTGTGTGCCAATCTTTTATTTGATTGCGTGATAACTTGACTCAATTTTAGCTTAATAATATTCTCCTCTTGACACATTGTTTGACAGATCTGTAAATTGGTGCGACCATTTATTAGACATCTTTTTACAACGCCGGCTATAATCTTGCAACAAATAAGAATCAACTAATCGTTCACATTTAACCACACACAAGAGACAATGAGTTTATTCTCCGACTGCAAACCTGAGAGATTTACCTTGCTACTGTGTCACTTCTTTACCTTACGTGAGGTCTTAAAATAACCACAACTATGACAACCAAGTTCAAAACATTAGCATCTGTTTTTCAATTCACTTAGATAAAATCTTTTTATCATATTGTCGGCTTTTTGCCGGACTAACAAAGGGAGGGTACTTCATGTAATACATCACATTAGAGACGGAAATGACCATTATTTTTTTAAGAAGAGGGGAGAGAACAGATAGAACAATTTCCAGCACAGAAAAATAAAGCTGAAAAAAATCGTGCAAGGAGAACCATGAGGAAAAAAAAAGAAGAAAATCTTAAATTTTGTTTTTGCATAACCCGAAAGCGAAAAAAATACTGCCCAGAAAAATTGCCCAAACCCCTGCCCCATATCGCCTAAAAGCAAAATACTACGTACCTTATATTCCGAGAATTTACAATATATGTGTAACAATTAAACTCGAAGAGAAACTACATATTATGCCAAGAGCGTTAGAATGAAGGTCTAAAAAGTTCACTTGGAATAGAACCAAAGGTCTATTTCTTACCTTGTTTCTTTGCTACCTTATCACTTCGTTACCTTACGTGAGGTCTTACACAAAGCATTATCCTGAGCGACCGAGTCAATGCAATATCTCGCGTTACGTCACGGTCACGTCGTTTACGACGTGACCGTGCCGTAACACGAGACAAAAATAAGAAGTGTAGTACAGAGTACATAATTACACGGGATTAGATCAATAATATAAAAATCACAAATAAGCCGTACAGAAATAAAGCTTACAATGGTTCATAAAATCGTTCATCAGCTGTGGTCGTTCATAAATACAGTCAGCGAGAAGCTTGTTCGAAACAAGTCAATCGCACACAAAAAATGGGTTTTGCTAAAAGCAGGCCCGCGGCCCACGGCCCGCGGCCCGGCGGTCCACCCCACGGCCCGCGGCCCGGTGGCCCACCTCACGGCCCGCGGCCCGCGGCCCACCTATAAGCTTAAATCAAAGAAAATCCAAAGTCGAATCTTCAGGAGTCTTCTTCATCGAAAATCGAACGTGAAATGGCCCATATTTTCTACACGAGCGAGAAAATACCACAAGTATTCGCGTGGGCGCGTGGTAGACGAGGATCATGACTTACTGTTTCTTCCCCTTTTTGCACTTTGATGGTAAATTCGCCAAACTGATTATGAAAGTCTTGAACGGATGGCTCCCAAATATCTTTTTATCGATAGGATAGCAACGAAACCCGAACGCCTCCATCTTGTTTTGCTTCTTCGTTCTCGCCCCAGTCTCATATTGACGTCGGATCGAATGCCTGGTTACTAAGCTACGAACGTTCTGCAAACGCACGTCCTTGTTGTCACACAAAAATGCATGGTAAAACCGTGTTTAATAAAGAAATATCTGTCAACAAATACCAAAAAAAGACCAGCCATACGTCAAAGTTGGTGTTCATTATATGAATGAGCTGAAGTATTTTCCTTTTCAATGTTAAGTGAATTCACGTTCGATTTTCGATGAAGAAGACTCCTGAAGATTCGACTTTGGATTTTCTTTGATTTAAGCTTATAGGTGGGCCGCGGGCCGTGGGGTGGGCCGCCGGGCCGCGGGCCGCAAAGTGGACCGCGGGTCGTGGGCCGCGGGCCTGCTTTTAGCAAAACCCCACAAAAAATGTATTTATTGAGCTACAGTATACCTTTAAACATGAAAGCGCTTCAAGTTGTTATCCTCTTCGATTTTGTTTGGTATTGGATCGTTGATAATTTGAGGAATATATTTTTCTTCCACTTCTGCAAGCCTCGAAGCTGAAGACACTTTGAATAATGCACGAGTTTTGTGCATTAATGTCAATACTGCACTGTCGGAGTTTGCTGACGACAGGTAAAGCAAAATCACGTTATCACTTTTAACCAATTGCGCGCGTGGATTTTGGACAATGAACGAAGATTGTATATTACCCCTAATTTTCAGTCAAACTACCGATTTCTCGAACTAGTTTTTTGTTTCCCTTGGAGGTTCGAGAAATCGGATTACCCCTGTAATAAGTTGTTCCTTTACTGCTTTTCATTTACCGCTATGTGAAATCAACACAATGCAATTTTAAAACATCTTTGGAAGAAACAGAAAAAGGAAAACAAAAGAGCACGAACGTGTACTAATGTATACATAAATGGTATAGCGTGACTTGTCTAACTTTATGTCAACACGCCATACAGTTGCGAAATAAATAACACGGCTCACTTTTAGAGGAGCAATGTCACGATACTTCCAAATTGAAGGAAACCTCAAAATAGTAGTTTTGAAATGTAGAAAAACAACAAAGGAGTGATGAAAACGCGACCATAACTTAAGATGGTATGGACAGACGAAGATTAAAACGGGTTACGAATGACAATTGATAAAACTTGTTTTCCATTTCAGACTTTTGTTAGATGGATTATTTCTAAAAGTCACTTGCTCTTACTTGTCGCGTGCACACTATGGTTTTCGAAACGTGTATCGTTTCACTTGTCCACACTGAAAATGCTTCAAAACAACCGAACTGAACTACTTCGGCAAATTTATTATCTCGTTCCCAGAGTCTGCCTTTATTTTAGTTAGCACCAAGAACGTAGACTCTGCCTGGTTTTGATTTGTGTGACATTGCTTAGGTAACCTCCTGGGGGGACTCGCATATGAAAGGGACGGGGATGCTCGTCGCCTCGCTTCGGGGTGTAATATTCGGATTTTTGGTCTCGCTTAGGGTGTTCCGGGAAAAACACCAATATTTTTAGCCATAATGGTCTCGTTTAGGGCTGCACACGAAGAAATATACAAATATAAATTCCACACTAAGTTTTGGTATCTTTTAGGGGTAAAAAAAGCTTGAACCGCACCCAGATTGGTCTCTTTTAGGGGTTCTTTTCAAAATTTCCGACGAGCAACCCCGTCCCTTTCATATACAGGTATCCCGTGGGGAGGGGGGGGTTACTTCCTACGCAGACGCTCTTTGGGCTTGTCACGCATTCATTGGCTCCCCGTGACGAGCCCAAAGAACGTCTGCGTAGAAGGCTAATGCGGAGGGTGCTCATATTGGTTTGTCAGCCAGTCAGGTTTAGCGGACGTCCACGAGTCTCGGACTTGAAAATAAATGTCCACCTTTTTTCATGCTTTCTTTTTCATTCTTTTTTGTTTTAGTTTGTTGTCCTTTTGCAGTTCAAATTCCTTTTGTATTTTGTACATGCTGACAAAACTTAGAGGGCAGATCAACATTAACACAAAAAGAAATTGCTGAAAAAAATTATCTTTGAACTGGTCAAGCGTTTTTAGATTTTGCTGGTCTACGCTTTCACCCATTCATACTAAAACGATACGGTTACGTTTACAAAACTCTATATTCTAGAAGGCATTTTCTGAAATGTTTCTTGTTGGTAAGGACAAAACCGTTTTCCATCGTTAAATGAGTACGACAGGCAAGTGAGCATCAAAACACTGAAAAAGTATGCCTTTTCAAACGTCATTGCATTGAATGATGTGGACGGTTGGCCTTTTGTTCTCTAAACCGCGTTCATAACGAACGATTAGTTACTTACGTATGCTGGAAAAGTAGTCCGGAGTTACTTTGGCTTTGCTCATAAGTAAATGTATGTGTCTGGTTAAAAAACGCTCCTGCCTCTGGCTCAAATAGTTCAATGCAAAACACAGTCAACGGTTTTGTTTTTCCTTTTTTCTCATAGGCGTTTGGCGTCTCGGCATGCTATGGCTTCTTCTTTACAGCAAGCTCAAGAACATGGCGAGCTGCATTCATCCGCTAGCAAATTAAAAGTCACAATTCTAGCATCGGAATGGGGGTCGAGTAAAGGCAGACTGTCCACTATAAACAGAGAATTAGCCATACAGTTGGCTAAATGCCCTGAGGTGGAAATAACTCTCTTTTTACCACAATGCAGCGAAGAGAACAAAAGAGCGGCCCTTGGCCACAACATAACCATCGTCAAAGCAACAAGGCGGCCTGGTTATGACGAATTAGAGTGGCTTAGCTTTCCGCCAGATCATTTAAATATTGATGTAATCGTTGGCCATGGGGTGAAGCTTGGTCGCCAAGCACAGTTCATCAGAGAGTCGCACAAATGTAAGTGGGTTCAAGTTGTCCACACAGACCCAGAGGAACTAGGAATGTTTAAATCCTACGAAAATCCGATTTCAAAGGGTGAGAACAAACACAGAACAGAAGTAGAACTTTGCGAAATGGCTGACTTCGTGGTAGGAGTTGGACCCAAGTTGAGCGAGGCCTTTCGCTCCTATCTTCGCTGGTGTAAGAAAGATCAAACCGTTTTTGACATCACCCCTGGTGTCTTTAACGAGTTTGTGAATGTTGAACACGCTGCTGAAGAGAGGAAACGGTGTGGCGTTTTGGTGTTTGGCCGTGGAGATGCTGAAGATTTTCAGTTGAAAGGTTTTGACATTGCAGGCAAAGCAGTTGCTCAGTTAAAGGACGCTCATCTTGTTTTTGTTGGCGCCCCTGAAGGACAACACGAGGACATCGCGAAGCGTCTGCTCGCGTGTGGCATTCCTGCTAGCCGCCTGACAGTAAGAAGCTTCCTGCAAAGCCGAGAGGAATTGAAACGATTGTTCTGCGAAGTTGATCTTGTGCTGATGCCTTCCAGAACAGAAGGATTTGGCTTGACAGGTCTGGAAGCCTTATCAGCTGGTCTCCCTGTGTTGGTTAGCAAGAATTCAGAATTTGGAGAAGCCCTACATAAGGTACCGTTTGGTTCATCATGTGTGATTGATTCCGAGGATGACAAGGTATGGGCTGAAGCAATCAATGGAATCTGGAACAAAGACAGAGAGACGCGACTTCAGAAGGCTGAAGTGTTACGTTCTTCCTACGAGAGGAAATACAGCTGGGCGAAACAAAGTCAAGATCTTGTTGCCAAGATGATCAACATCGTCCACGGTATGGATTTTATGACCAGCTTTTTATACATTTATGTCTAAATCAGCTGCCGAACAAATTTTTATCTATTTCATCGTAGATTACAACCTTTTGGTTAGTATTTATTAATTGCCAACGAGTCAGGCCTTCTGGAAGACCAGAAGGCCTGACGAGGCGGCAGAACATAGAGCCGCGAGAAGATTTGTACATGCGAAAAAAATCTCAGAAACACTCCAAATGTCGAGAAATGTAAGTAATGTAATGTAATGTAAGGTAGATCGTGACGACACAATTCAGCACGTGCACACTTTGTTGTAGTTTGGCCAATTAGCGCGCTACTAATTTGTTCAGCACGTGCATGAGTCATTGGCAACTAAAATTCCCAGACACGATGCGTCTCAGATAACAAAGAGGTTTCAAATCTGTTCGCTTCAAAAAGCCAAAATTCCCGAACTAGAGATTGAAATACGAAAGAAACTTGAATTAAACTTTGTTTAGAATTTAATTTCATTTAAGATGAAGGTAAAAAATTCATTTCAAAGCTTCAAGATTTCCAAAGCTTCGAAAATTTCGAAGTCATACAAATTTGCATGCGTAATTAAGTTAGGTCTGGCAAAGTAAACAACACAGATTTTATCAATCAGAAGAGAGTTTTATTTCGTTTCTCGAATTTATAAAATAAATTTCCTATACTACATTTTTTTCCTGGATACTTCGGCGTTTTTTTCCTCGGGAAACAGGGCCTTTAATTTTCCTAAAAGCTGTTTGCCCGAACGCAATTTGCAGTGTCTCAACAGCAACAATTCAACGTGATATTTGAGACATCACGCATTGCGCGTGATGAATTATTCTCGGAATATTAATAAAATAAACTTGTTCCATCTTTGGCCACAAACTTGTCCGACCAGGCTTTTACCTTTTAAAACCGCAATATTTTAATACTTATGTGCTGAATGGATTCAACTGCAGTGTGGAAAGTTTGAAATGCTTTGTTTTGGCCGAATCTTTGTAAAAGTTTGCTTTTTGTTTCGTAATTTATTTTTCGTGTTCAGTGGCTCATAGCCACTTTGATTAAGACCTATAGGACTTTAAAACAGCGGAAACCTTTCCAAAATAGCGGCATCGGACAACAATGGCTTGATACTCGCAAATAGCATAAAGTTTACAAGATTTCGCACTAAATTTTCACTACTTTGGTATTATTTTAGAACTTTTTGTTAGCCTTCATAAAATCGCATTTTATTCCATAAACATTCAAGATTTTTAATGCAATGTTTAGTGATCGATTAAAATCATAAAGCGTCCCGTTGTACTCCTTGGCATTTCTACCGATAGGTATCACTAGTAGAAGTAGGATAAAATTTAAGTTAGCCACCATTAAGCTTGTTTTTGCAATTTTTCCGCAATCGCGCACCATGTGGGTCCAAAGTGAAGGGTACAAATAAACTGACCAAAACATTACGTCCAATATACATGATGGGTAACGCAAAACCCCTTTTGCTTAATGGGTCCTTTTCCAATGAAAAATCAGAAAAACTTTGTCAAACAAACAAACGTTTGTATATGTTCTTTAGATTGCCAGAACTCATCTCACACAAAAAGCGGATTATCATTTTCGCCTACCACCCACGATACTCAGAGAATGATATGATTGGTGAGCAGTATGCAGGTATGGCACGTAGTTTTGAAATTGCCATAATTACAATAGTAATACATTTTTTGCAAGATTGAAGATTTAGCAAGGGAGTAACAGTCTGAATGGTGGTAATGAACATCGCACAAGTTGTTAACTTTGGCATGTTTATTTGCTACTCAAAGACTAGTAAGACTAGGAAATAAAGTCGTACTCAGTACCATATCAAGTGATAATTTTAGGAGATATACACTATTGCAAGTCATAATGAATTAACCTTTCGGTTCTACAGTTATCTACAGTCTGTTGCAGTTTCGTACAATTTCTAATTCTTTATACTTGTACTGGTGATCAAAATAAAAATGCTATAAACTAGAGGAATGAGTTTTGTCGCACTTAACTAACCAATTAGGGAGGAGATCATTATAAATAATTTTGTTCTCTTTTAGCTATGAGCATTATTTGTCAACTGCATCGAACACACAGTAATCCAAACAAGTTTAACAAGGAAACTGACCTATCAGAGGATCTGAAAAAGATTGCTGCAGACAAGGGATTCATCATCAGTGACAATCCAGCATCAGGAAACTGTATGTTCTACGCATTGTCAGAGCAACTGCAAAGCGCAAAAGGAATCCAAATTTCAGAACAAGAACTGCGGAAAAAGTTAGTCGAGCTCCTCGTGAAATATCCTAACCTGGTAAGTCAACGGTCAATATCAGTAACTGTTCTGCATAACAATGCCAAAACAGCAAAACTACGTATACTCAAAATGTGCCAAACTGATGACTAACAGCTTTTCCATAGTCTAGTCCTATTAAATGTCCTATTTTTACGTGTGTGAAATTTCTTGAATGGGTGATTGCAAAGAGAATTTAAAAATTGTGGCTATAACAATTGCCAATCGGTTGGAGTTAAAGAAGGCCAATTATCTGTGCGCTTTGCTAAACTCGTGAACGCTAGAGTTCTTCTTTATGGCCAAAGCCCTAAGTGGGCATAGGGCCGGACATTCTTCTCCGCCATGCTGAACGGTCGCGGGCAGCCACTGCTGCCTGGTTCCACGAGCCAAAACCCAAAGCTGCTCTTTCTCTTTCTGCAGTTCTTCGCCAAGTCTCTCTCGGTCTGCCACGACTTCGCCTTCCCTCTGGGGCCCATGTTAATGCCGTCTTGGGATGTTTGCTTGGATCCATTCTGAGGATGTGGCCAATGAACTTCCAGCGCCGCCGGAAGATTTGCTCGCTGATGGTGCTGATGTTAGCCCGGTTTCGAATCTCCTCGTTTGATATTTTCATAGGCCAATAGATCGTCATAATCCTTCTCAGACTTTTATGCAGAAATACGTCCAGCTTGGTCGCATCTCGTTTAGTCATACGCCAAGTTTCACATCCGTACAACAGGACAGATGAACGCTAGAGTTCAGAAGCCATAAAATGTTCATAAAATAACTAAGGTACATTGTCGCCATTATATACGCCAGTGTAATAAGCGTACTCTATCGCCATCCAGCTCTATAATTGCATTTTATTAACTTTTCTCTTTACAAAGCCCGATGGAACAGACCTGTTCAACTTTGTCCATGGATATCCCTCCTGGGCTGATTACCTAAGAGGCATGGGAAAAGATGGCACCTGGGGCGATCATTTGATTCTCCGTGCTGCAGCAAACTGCTACAAAACTCGTATCCGTGTTATTAGCAGTCTTGACTGTGATGTAATCATCACTCCAGATCATGGCACTGTCGACAACACCATCCCACTTGTGCTGGGACACATTCACGAGAAACACTATGTGAGTCTTTAACAAGGACAAGGTAACTGTAAAGGATTTGATTTAAGAATAGTAACTAAGACATAATGTGCTCTGTACGCTATACTCAATGACCATTTTCGTAATGTTGTTGACCCCAAAGTCTACACCAAATTGCACCAATGGTAAAATTAAGTCCCAACATGTTTTTGTCTAGTTAGAAACCAATTACTTAAACTTGTTTGATCTTAGGGGTATCGGTTGGTCGTTTAGTGTGATCATCGTGGTGAAGTTAGTCTTGAAAACTCTGTTTTTGGTAACGGACGTTATGACGAAACCGACGTTATGTTCAAGCCTGAGCAAATAAGTCCGTTACCATATAAGAACTACCTCACCTGGACGATCACACCAGACGTTTTTACAACCATGAAGCATCATCAGTGGTGAAAATGCTAAAGAAGATAATGTCTAAGGAATCAGCCCTTTTAGGACCATGATAACATAACCTTACCTCACCTCAGAATGTAATGCGTTGACTCATCAAGTGTTTGTTTTATGAACTGTTGTAGGCACTGTCCCCAAATTTACCTCTTCCAATGAGGAATCCAACTATGCAAGGTTGTGTCAGCTTCTGGTCACCGTGGGCTCAGGGGTCCTGAGTGAAACATTTGACAGAGTCATTCCACCAAAAAACCTTCAGAAACATTTGAAAGGCTTCCGAGTACATGAGACACTGCAATCACTTCGAAAGCAAGGAATCCTCAGTTCCAAACAGTGGGGTCAACTGTATCCAGCACATGCCTCCTCTGTGTCATCAAAAGACTTCGACCCCACACTCCTGATGGTTCTACTGAGAACAATTTGTGAGTTGACCCCTCCAACAGCTGGCTGGGACACACCTCCACTTGCAGCAGACTGCAGTCGTGAGGCTGACATTGCCCGTGTGAGGTATTTCATTAATACTGTGTTTAGCCATGAAGACAAAGCCTTTGTTAGTGATGCAGTATTTATGGACTACTGGGAGAACATCCGGGAGATGCTGGTGAGACTAGGAGGAGCTGGTTATGGAGACGCCGTGGATGAAATGAAGAATCAGAACATGGACCCTCTCACCGAGGAACACTACAAGGAGCTTTTCAAACAGTGGAAGAAGAACGAGAACTGCGTAAAGGACAAAATGAATGAACTGGAGAGTGTGATGGAAGCTTCTGGAGAAGAAGGTGAGTTTTGAGCTGTGACTATACATGTTGTTAGATAATGCGAAATGGTAATTTTTTCTGCTGATTTTCGTGTGATAATTTCACTTGTCTGTACTTCTCTTCTGATACAAGAACTTGGTTGAATTCTAAAGCTGCACTTTTTATTAAACACCTCAAATTCAATATTGCCTGCAGCGCGGTCGTAGGAGCTTGTGTGAATTTCCGTGTAACCAGTCCAACTTAGAAACCCTTTCGATTTAATAAATTACAGTTTGCATTGAAGCAAGTTATTTGCATTTGTGATCGTTAGATTTTTCTGATGTTATGGCTACGTTTATCGAATTAACACAGGAATGCAATAAGGTCCCAACATATCCTCTTGACACCCCATTCACTATCAAGTTTCGAAAAGGAAGTGTGCTGATCGTGTTGATGTTTTCTGCTTTCTAGATATATCTTATCCATCCCACGTCATAGAAAGGATTCGCCAGATCTACAAAACCCGTGAAGAACGCGTTCTACCAGTTCCTTGGTGTGATGATTTCAGCTTTCATCTAAGTGAGATTTTCACCAGGCTCAGGATTGTTAACAGAGAAAAAACAAGAGGAACACTGACTGAGGAAATCACCAACATGACAGCTATCTTCAAAGCACATGAAGGATGTCAGAAGCCAAGGACTGTTTTGATTGAAGGAGATCCTGGAAAGGGAAAGACAACCTACTGTCAAAAGCTGGCGTATGACTGGGCAAACAGGCAGGAAGAATGGGACGAGTCTTTTCCCGAGATTGAATTACTGCTGCTGCTTAGATGCCATGATATCAAATCTAGCATCTGGGAAGCTATCGATGATCAAATTCTTCCTGAAGATATTGACGAAGAATCAAAAGAAAACTTTTTCAAATTCATCCGTGAAAATCAGTCCAAAGTTTTGTTAGTGCTTGATGGATTAGACGAAGCTGACCCCAGTAAACTGCCAATGTATATCAAACTTGTTGAAAGTAGAGAGCTTCCTGAATGTCGCGTCATTCTTACATCTAGACATGAAGCTGGAATGAAATTTAGGCGGCTCTGTGATACCCTGTGGGAAATTGTTGGATTTACCTGGAAAGACGCGCAAAGTTTCATCTTCAAGCACTTTAAAGACATGAAACATTTGGCTGACAAACTTCTACGAAAACTTTCTCATCGGTCAGGATCTCGCCATTTACGGGAAATGACGTCAAATCCTCTAAACACAGCTTTACTTTGTGTACTTTGTGAGGATTTCGAGGGTGATCTTCCGAAGAGCAGGACCGAATTGTACATTGAAATTGTACTCTGTGTTTTAAGAAGATATGAAAACAAGAGAGACTTGTCGAGCGACAGCGAAGACCTTATAAAAGTTTACAAGGAAGAGCTAATACATCTGGGGCATATGGCGTTAATTTCTCTGCGTAACGGAGAGCTATATATCGAAAAAAGCAAACGAAGTAGCAATTCAACCGCTTTAAGCAAGTTTGGATTTCTGTCAGTCCAAGCTGCAGGCAGTAGAAGGAAACGCTGCCTGCGTTATGGATTTCTACACAAGAGCTTTCAGGAATTCTTAGCTGGTTTCTATCTCGCTTCTAAGATTCTTAGCGGAGAAATTGACTTGGACACTGTAGTGGCTGATAAGAGATATTTAAATGAACTGAAACAAGTATTTTTGTTCATGAGTGGAATTATTGTCTCACAGTGCGAAGAAACCGCGGTGTGTCTTGTAAAAAGTATGACCGCACATATAAATTGCCTCGGCAGCTGTACTCCCAATGGCGAAAACGAAATTAACAGCAATGTGAAGCTCGCTTTTGACTGTATAAAGGAATGTGTGTCCCGTCAGGAAAACCTCCGGTCCCGTTTGGTGTGTAGTTTTGGTTCCCACCTTGACCTTCAAACTTTAGAATTACATGATCGTTTGGATAGTCACTGCATTGAGTATTTCGCTGAGGCCCTCGCTGTTAATACCAAACTGACTAGTTTGCGTTTGAGTGAAAACGAGATAGATCCTTGCGGTGCAGGTTTGGTCTCTGATGCTCTTGCAGTCAACACCACGTTGACTAATTTAGATTTAAGTGGGAACAAAATTGGTCCTTCCGGTGCAGGTTCTCTCTCTAAGGCGCTTGCAGTCAATACCACACTGGCTGATATGAATTTGAAATTTAATGCAATTGAAAACTCTGGTGCTGATTCTCTTTTTCAGGCTCTTTTAGTCAATACCACATTGACTAGTTTGCGTTTAAGAGCTAACAGCATTGATGTTTCGTGTGTTGATTCCCTTTCGGAGGCTCTTACAGCCAATGCCACATTGACTGATTTGGATTTGGGTGGAAACTGGCTTGGCCAGAAACTGGCTGCTGGTGTTTCCCTTTCCAAAGCTCTAGAGGCAAATACCGCATTGACTAAGTTGGATTTGCATGTCTAATTGCCATAGGGTGCATCCTTCTGTTGTTGCTTCAATCTCTGATGCTCTTACTGTTAATAACACCATTACTTATTTAAATTTACGTGGCGACGGTCTTTGTGATTCTGGTGCTGGTTCTCTTTCTGATTCTCTAAGAGTGAATACCACATTGACTCATTTAAATTTGAGTGAGAACAGGATTGGTGATTCTGGTGCTGGTTCTCTCTCTGAGGCGCTTACAGTGAATACCACACTTGCTCATTTGAATTTGGGTGTAAACGAAATTGGTGGTTCTGGTGCCGGTTTCCTCTCTGAGGCCCTTAGAGTGAATACCACACTGACTAATTTGAACTTAGCTGCTAACAATATTGTTGATTATGGTGCTAGGTCTCTCTCAGATGCTCTTACAGTGAATACCACGTTGGCTGAGTTGAATTTGAATGATAACAAAATTGGTGTTTTTGGTGCTGGTGCTCTTTCTAAGGCCCTTATACTGAATACCACATTGACTCATTTGGATTTGAGTGAGAACAGGATTGGTGATTCTGGAGCTGGTTTTCTCTCTGAGACGCTTACAGTGAATACCACGTTGACTCATTTTAATTTGAGTAAGAACAAGATTGGTGATTCTGGTGCTGGTTCTCTCTCTAAGGCCCTTACAGTGAATACCGCATTGACTCATTTGGACTTGACAGGGAACGGGATTGGTGTTTCTGGTGCTGGTTCTCTCTCTAAGGCCCTTACAGTGAATACCGCATTGACTCATTTGGATTTGACAGGGAACGGGATTGGTGTTTCTGGTGCTGGTGGTCTCTATCTAAGGCCCTTACAGAGTGGGAACTGGATTGGTGATTCTGGTCACGCTTTCCTTTCAAAAGTACAAACGGTCAATAACACCTGCAGCGTAAGGTATTTTTGCGTCTTGTTTGTGATTACGTAGTGTACAAGTATTTCAATCCTTCGGTTTGAAAAAAAAAATAAACGATTTACATTCTATTTAAATCGGTTATATTGTCTGACCATAGTTAGTTATGGTCTGACATGACAGTAGCAAATACAGGTGTACAGCTTCGCGTCTATAAGAGAATATGTGTGATTGCTTGTAACTCTGATCTTTATTATATAAATGTAAAAACAGTTTTATGGCATGAATTCTATGTTGTAATCTGATCAATGATAACGTTTCTCTTATTTAAGTGTTAGGTCAAGATTCAAAACCTCTAAACAGTTGTTAAAATTATTTTGAAATATCGTTGCGTTATTTCATCATTAGCTAAATTGAAATTTAGGTCCATTGTAAACTGGAATACATTTGTACATAGCAATGCCCATATATAGGAACGGTTTTTGTAGGCATACCAATTTTGATTTATTTCAATTAGATGTTAGAAATAATTTTAAGTGACATATACCGAATGAAGGTGTTGGCCCGAATCATTTCTGTGTTAATTGTTGTAATTTCTATTTTTTTATACTCATGATGCTACGTGGTCAACTATAATTTGTTTAAATAAAAGATAATTAGATATTGAATACAATATCAAGCTCTCTCCGTCCGCTGATAATAAACACACCGATTTTGACCCTCAGTAAACCATTCTCACTGCAAGCATAGGCTCTCTGCCCATGTGAAGCTGAGCTATGGGAGGCACGTTTTAGCCACTGACAACCAATCTTGTACAGTAGAGTAAGATGAACCACTACCAATCAAGTATCAAAGGAAAATGCTTTTTAGACCAGAATTAGGGTATCAGTGTTTACTAGATAAATATTTCTCTCCAAAACTCAGATAAACTTAAGCCCCCTTACAGTTTGACTACTCCAACCAATGCCACCGGACAAAAATACACGATGGACTAAACCAGCAGCGAGTAACCTGTTTACTGAGCAATTTAGTAGGTTTTTTGTAGAGGGATACAACGATAAATATTATTTCGACCTTAAGTATCCTAACCGTTCAAACGGAGAAGTTGGCCAGTTAAAAAAGACTCTTTCACATTGCAGGTGATGTGAATTATTGGTAATTCGACTTAAATCAGCCAATCTTGACTCGACTCCCAAAGCTGAAAGAGCTAGAACACCTTGGGAACGCGGTTACTCCTACCTTTTGAAGGGGATTACATTTCTTGCATTACAAAAATGTTATCCAGAAAATGCCTCGTTCCTTTACCGCTTAAAACGTCAATTCCTAAAGAGTCACGTTTAAATTAAGTTAGACTGTGAGCAATCGCTCTTTTCCCTTCTTCACTATAGGGTCGCTTTCTTGACTGAAGGTCAAACCTACTTCGGGTAAGAGGCGGGGACGCAGGGTAGCCACGCCCTGTGACCTAACACGGAGATCTTCAAACATGCACTGATTGTTGTTTTCTACCTAACCCGTTGCATTTTAGGTACTTGTCCATCTCATAGAAATATTTTTTTTAAATACCCTGGTGATTGAAAAATATATTTTTCCATTTTCAGATGTCACATTGCAAAGGCAACACATTCTCTTCAGTTATTTTAAGTACCTAAATGTTGGTCCAGTCTGGGAGTCGAACCTGAGACCTCCCCGCGCACAACAGTCCGGCGCTCTACCAACGGAGCTAACCGGATGGCGGTTGAATATGTTTTTAGATACCCTGGTGATTATTCTATTTTAACACATATAACATCACTTTCTCATAGCCATTTTCATCGGGTGGTGTGCTCCAGGTCCTCCTCATCTGCTACATTTCATTCACTGAAACACTCCTGAACCCATCCCATAATCCGTAGTTGTCCATCTGTTTTATCGATTGAAGCTTCCTGCAGGCGTTTCCCTAGACTGATTCACCTAGATTTTTGATTTTGAATCAAACTCCTGTTATACTGTAGCTCTTACAGATCAAGTGCAAGCATCCTTTGAAGAGAGATAAAAAATAATTGAAAAGCGCAGAAATTAAAAAGATTAGATCTTCAAAGGTGTCCCAGTTCGTCGCTAACTCCATTTGCTTCCTGGGTGAACTAGCTTGTGGGCATGTTCTCTTGTTTTGCCGCCCGGCGAAGCGTGAGAATAATAGCGCGAGAGCGAACCTGGAAGCGGAACGACCAAAATAACATAGCGTGACACCTCTTATTGCCAAGGAGACAGGACGATGATGTCATCCGCCCTAATGGTCCGTTCCCCGCGTCTTCTTACTCTAGTTTAACTTCCACTTTCATTTTGAGCTTGTCATTGTATAACTGTCTTTAACAGTTACTGCTCTTTGGACGTTCGTGAATGCCGTTGCAGGTATGTTTCTTGATATGTATAGGTGTTTCATTGTAATTTCATAATTCCATCTGGGTGTATTTAGTATATTGGTAACACTTGATCGTAGACTTCTGTTTCTTTAAAGTAATGTTGCCTCTACTAGCCAGCATTCTTGCGGGATCACAGCGGCTGTGATTTCATTTCTATTAACCAAATCCTTTCTCCGAGCGAAGGAAGCCATTGTACCTTTTTCATTAGCGATTGCATTTGAATCCCGCAAGAATCTTCAAAACAATCTACTGCTCTGGCTCAGTTGTTAAGTTTAATTTTAAAACATTCTTCAAGAATGATAGCTCTTGATATTGAATCCAGCGGCTTCTGTATTTGACAATCACGAATGAACTGTGAAGCTACAGACAGACGAAACTCACAGTTTAGTTTGTTTTCATACTTTGTAATTAGTTGCTCCTTTACTACCGATCATTAACCGTGACGAGGAATAATGTGGCGTTCATTATTCCTGCTCTCAAATTTCCATTATTCCCTTCTGATTACAGTCAAGAAAAAAATACATTATTCCAGAGAAATGTCGCCGAATTTTCCAAAGGAAACATCGTTTCCATTATTCCGTTATTCTCGAAAACCAGGGCCATTCCACTGCAAAGATTTTTGTTATTCTTATTCCATTTATATTCCTCTGCAGCCACGAAACCGATATATTTGTAACTCATTCGATACTCATCGAAATAAACACAATGTGATTTATAACATCTTCGGCCAGAGAAAAGCATTTTACTGACTTATCACAGTGGCGTGATTTAATCATTGCAAAATATTTGTTTTACTACAATTCGAATGGACGACATCAGTGTGCCGACCAAGGCTCTTGATGATCATTCAAGCGACTATGGCTGCTAAGAGTGCGGAGAGTACTGCGAAACTACAATTTGAAAGGAAGATAGCTACATATGATTTCTAAATACTAAATAATAGATAAGATACTAGAAAAATTGATAAAGGCTCATCAAATGTTAATGAAATGAAATGCTCATGGAGTCGTGAAAATTTAATTTGCTATATTTTATGTAAATGATACCCTGTGTTAACTGTCAGAGTACAGGTTTTGTCAAGCACATCAGTTCTACACTCATTCATAACCGAACAGTACAAGACAAACTCAAATGGTTATAACTTTTTAAGAACTAGCCTGAGTGAAGCTGAGTACAAGTAATTTTCTTAAAAAACAAACTGCTTAACAGACGAAGAAAGACAAAAGAGCACGAACGTATTCTAATGTATACAAAGTTGGTGTCAATAGCATTAAATCTTTCAGCGCGCCAAATAAATGCGAAATGTGCAAACAAAACCCTTTCTCCATAGGAAAGAAGGCCTTGTTAGCCTTTTTAATACATAAGCGATCCTTACAAAATTTTCTAAAACAATCTATGGCTCATAGTTTTAGTAATTGTTTAGAGTCGAACACAATTAACAGCCACTGATGCATGGCTGCATCTTGCGACTTCTGTTTTGGACCCTTCTCCCAGCTATGATTTGATTACCGCGAAGGAATTGTGAGGCTAAAGACAGACGAAACTCACAAACAGTTTGTTCTCTATTTTGTTATTACAGTAGAATCCCGATTTCTCGAATGCTCGATATCTCGAACCTGCCGATAACTCGAACCGAAAGCCGTATCCTCTGGATTTGCTTCACTAAGTCGAACGGCGCTGCAATTGTTACCCCTCATTTTTCAAACTCCCGATTGCTCGAACCAGTTTTTCGTTTCACTTGCAGGTTCAAGAAATCGGGATTCCGCTGTAATTAGTTGCTCCTTCACTGCCGCTCATTAACCACCATGCGAAACAACACAATGTAATTTACATCTTTGAAAAAATTAGAAAAGGAAAACAAAAGAGCACGAACGTATTCTAATGTATACATAGTTGGTGTAGCGTGACTCGTCTAATTGAATGTCAACACGCCATACAGTTGCGAAATAATTAACACGGCTCACTTTTAACACTCCATTCACTTAAAAATTAAAAAAATAACATAGTCGGTGTTCAAACAGTTCATGAACATTTATTTTTTACTTTTAGCTTGTTTTAATACAAGTTACTCTGTCAGCCAGCTGAAATACGGTCAGCGACAAATGAACTCATGCGCATCCTTCACGTTGATACTGTTCGTTTCAAGCAACCTTTCTTGTCTTTCAATTCTTGAATAAACTTTTTTCCATTTCAGACTTTCGTTAGATACATTATGTACACGTAGTTTATTTATTTTTTATGACAATTTTTGGTCATCTGTTTGCAAGAACTATTGTCTGCTGGCAAAAGTCACTTGTCGCGTGCACACTGTGGTTTTCGAAACGTGCATCGTTTCTCTTGTACACACTGAAAATGCTTCAAAACAACTAAACTAAACTGAACTGCTTCGGTATTGACTGTGCATGTATAAAAGGGAAGAACCTGCCGTCAATTTATAATCTCGTTTCCAGAGTCCGCTAACATTTTTGTCAGCACTAAGAACGCAGATTTTGCCCATGGCCAGTTTCGTTTTTTAAACATGCGCACGGTGCTCATTTTGGATTATCAGCCAACCAGATTACAGCTGCTAAGCCTCGTCCCCAGGCCAATTTGCGTTGTGCAGGTAGGCGGAGGAGGTCTGGGACGACTGGGAAGGAGGCTGAGAGCGGAAGCCCACGAATAGCGGACTTGCAAATACATGTAGACCTTTTTCATGCTGTTTACTTTTCTTTAATTTTTGTGTTTGTTGCCCTTTGCAGTTCAAATTCTTTTGTATTTGTACATGCTGACGAGGCTTAGAGGGAAGATCAGCATGAACACAAAAAAACAACAATTGGCTTAAAAAGGTGTCTTGGAACTGGTCAAGCGTTGGTCGTAGTGGTGACCAAAATAAAGGCATGCTCTGGGGACGAGATTGGCCAATTTACTGATTAAAACCCTTAGATTGAGACTTGAAGCTATTTCAGCATTTTCCAGCTATTAACGTCCACGCTTTCACCCATCCATACTTAACGAAAAGGTTACTTTGCTTTTTTAGTTTATCTTTATGTTTGGTTAACAAAAGGCGCGCGCTCCAGGACTCAAATTATTCAATATGCAAAACCAAAGTTTGCACACTCAAAGGTGTTATATTTTTTTTGATAGGTGTTTGGCGTCTCGGCATGCCATGACGTCTTCTTTACAGCAAGCTCAAGAACATGGCACAACATGGTCAAGAACATGAAGAGCTACATTCTTTCGCTAGCAAATTAAAAGTGACAATTCTAGCATCGGAATGGGGGTCGAGTAAAGGCGGACTGTCGACCATTAACAGAGAATTGGCCATACAGTTGGCTAAATGCCCTGAGGTAGAAATAACTTTTTTTGTGCCCCATTGCAGCGAAGAAGACAAAAGAGCGGCCCTTAGCCTCAACATTAAAATTGTTGAAGCAACAAGTTGGCCTGGTTATGAGGAACTTGAGTGGCTTAGCTTTCCGCCAGATGATTTGCAGATTGATGTAATTGTTGGCCATGGGGTGAAGCTCGGTCACCAAGCACAAGTTATAAGAAAATCGCACAAATGTAGGTGGGTTCAAGTTGTCCACACAGACCCTGAGGAACTGGGAATGTTTAAATCCTACGAAAATCCGATTTCAAAGGGTGAGAACAAACACAAAACAGAAGTAGAACTTTGCGAAAAGGCTGACTTTGTTGTAGGAGTTGGGCCCAAGTTGAGCGAGGCCTTTCGTTCATATCTTCGCTGGTGCAAGAAAGATCAAACCGTTCTTGACTTCACCCCTGGTGTCTTTAACGATTTTGTGAATGTTGAACACGCTGCTGAAGAGAGGAAACGGTGTGGCGTTTTAGTGTTTGGCCGTGGAGATGCTGAAGATTTTCAGTTAAAAGGTTTTGACATTGCAGGCAAAGCAATTGCTCAGTTAAAGGACGCTCATCTTGTTTTTGTTGGTGCCCCTGAAGGAAAGCACGAGGACATAGCGAAGCGTCTACTCGAGTGTGGGATTCCTGCTAGCCGCCTGACAGTAAGAAGCTTCCTGCAAAGCCGAGAGGATTTGAAACGATTGTTCTGCGAAGTGGATCTTGTGCTTATGCCTTCCAGAACAGAAGGATTTGGCTTAACAGGTCTGGAAGCCTTATCAGCTGGTCTCCCGGTGCTTGTAAGCAAGAATTCGGGATTTGGAGAAGCTCTACATGTGGTACCGTTTGGTTCATCGTGTGTGATTGATTCCGAGGATGCCAAGGTATGGGCTGAAGCAATCAATGGAATCTGGAAAGAAGACAGAGAGACGCGACTTCAGGAAGCTGAAGTGTTACGTTCTTCCTATGAGAAGAAATACAGCTGGGCAAAACAAAGTCAAAGTCTTGTTACCAAGATGATCAGCATCACCAACGGTATGGATTATAGTGACAACCTTTTACATTATGTATGTGTAAATTATATGTCGCAAAGAATCTGTTTCTTGCCCAATAAACAATGATGACTTGCGTAAAAAAACGTAGATTTTTAACTTTTTCGCGCTGGTCCATATTATTAATTAAGAGAAGTAGGAAAACAGTTAACCATTATTAAGCTTACTTTTGCCGTTTTTCCGCTATTGCGCGTAACATGATGAGCACAAATTTAACCGATCAAAGAATTAACTATACATGATTCGTAAAGCAAAACCCCTTTTGCTGTTCGGGTACTTCCAAAGTTAAAATAAGAAAAACATTGTCAAAAAAATACTTTTTGTATATGTTGTCGTGTTCTATAGATTGCCAGAGCTCATCTCACACAAAAAGCGGAATGTCAGCCTCACCTACCACCCAGGGTACTCAGAGAATGACTGGTGAGCGGCATGCAGGTACGGCACGTAGTTTTGGAATTGCCGAAATAACAATGTCAAGTAAATTTTGTGAGATTGCAAACGTTAGCTAGGAATTAACAGACTGAATGCTGGTGATGACTATCAAGGTAACTGTAAAGGTTTTAATTTACAAGTAGACATAAAACGAAGTGGGAATTTTTTCTGCTGATATTCGCTGTGAAATTTCACTTGTCTGTACTTCTCTTCTGATACAAGAACTTGGTTGAATTCTAAAGCTGCTCTTTTTATTAAACACCTCAAATTCAATATTGCCTGCAGCGCGGTCGTAGGGGCTTGTGTGAATTTCCGTGTAACCATTCCAGCTTAGAAACCCTTTCGATTTAATAAACAGTTTGCACTTGTGATCGTTAGATTTTTCTGATGTTATGGCTACGTTAATCGAATTTACACAAGAATGCAATAAGGTCCCAACATATCCTCTTGTCACCCCATTCACTATCAAGTTTCGAAAAGAAAGTGTGCTGATCGTGTTGATGTTTTCAAGAATCGAAAGAGAGCTTTTTCAAATTCATTCGTGAAAAACAGTCCAAAGTTTTGTTAGTGCTTGATGGATTAGACATATAATAATAAATAATTAATTTATACATTTATATAGCGCTAAAAACTATAAATATTCTAAAGCGCTGTTTACTATATGTAAAAATAATATAAAAATATAAAAATTAGAATGAACCTACATACAAATCAAACTAGAAACAGTGTGATTGAAAAGTTAAAACGCTTAAACGCGAAATGCTTTCTTAAAAAGGAAAGTCTTCAATTGACTTTTAAAAGTCTCCACTGATGACGCTTTGCGAATGTCAACAGGAAGCTCATTCCACAGGGAGGGGCCTGCCTTGGCAAAGGCTCTATCCCCAAAAGGCTCTATCCCCAAAAGACGAAGCTGACCCCAGTAAACTACCAATGTATATCAAACTTGTTGAAAGTAGAGAGCTGCCTGAATGTCGCATCATTCTTACATCTAGACATGAAGTTGGAATGAAATTTAGGCGCTTCTGTGATACCCTGTGGGAAATTGTTGGATTCACCTATCTAGATGCACGAAGTTTCATCTTCAAGCACTTTAAAAACAACAAACCTATGGCTGACAAACTTCTAACGAAACTTTATGGATCTGATTTCTTGGGCGATAGGCCAGAAGAACTAGTGGAATGTTTCTGGCCTCGATCTATTGATCACTTACGCGAACTGACGTCAAATCCTCTAAACACAGCTTTACTTTGTGTACTCTGGGAGGATTTTGAGGGTGATCTTCCGACGAGCAGGACTCAATTGTACATTGAAATTGTTCTCTGTGTTTTGAGAAGATACGAAAAGAAGAATGGCTTAGCTAGCAACAACGAAGACCTAATTAAAGTTTACAAGAAAGAGCTAATATGTCTGGGGCTTATGGCGTTAATTTCTCTACGTAAAGGAGAGCTATATATTGAAGAAAGCGAATCTGGTAGCAATTCAACTGCTTTAACCAAGTTTGGATTTCTGTCAGTCCAAGCTGCAGGCAGTAGAAGGAAAACCTGCCTGCGTTACGGATTTTTACACAAGAGCTTTCAAGAGTTCTTCGCTGGTTTCTATCTCGCCACCAAGATTCTCAGCGAAGAAATTGACTTGGATACAGAAGTGACTGATAAGAGGTATTTAACTGAACTTAAACAAGTATTTTTGTTCATGAGTGGAATTGTTACGTCACAATGCGAAGAAACCGCCGTGTGTCTTGTAAAAAGCATAACTAAGCATATAAATTGCGGCGGTCGCAGTACTCTTTTTAATAAGCTTGAAGTTACAGCCAAAAATGTGCGCTTCGCTTTTGACTGTATAACGGAGTGTATAACTTGTAAAGAAAACCTTCAGTCTCGATTGGCGCATACTTTTGGTTCCCACCTTGACCTTGAAACTTTAACATTAGAGATTAGTGATTCTGAGGCGTGTTTCCTCTCAGATGCGCTTACAGTTAATGCCACTTTAACTGATTTGAATTTAAGTCGGAACGGGATAGGTCATCCTGGTGCTGGTTCTCTCTCTAAGGCCCTTACAGTGAATACCACATTGACTCATTTGGATTTGAGTGGGAACAGGATTGGTGATTTTGGTGCTGATTCACTCTCTAACGCACTTGTAGTGAATACCACATTGGCTAATTTAAATTTAATTTGCAACCGGATTGGTAATTCTGGTGCTGGTTCTCTCTCTGATGCTCTTACAGTGAATACCACATTAACTCATTTGGTTTTAAGTCGGAATACGATTGGTGATTCTGGTGCTGGTTCTCTCTCTAAGGCTCTTACAGTGAATACCGCATTGGCTCATTTGGATTTGAGTGAGAACAGGATTGGTGATTCTGGTGCTTGTTCCCTTGCTAAGGCCCTTACAGTGAATACCACATTGGCTTATTTGGATTTAAGTCGAAACAGCATCGGTCATTCTGGTGCTGGTTTTCTCTCTAAGGCTCTTACAGTGAATGCCGCTTTGGCTTATTTGGATTTGAGTGGGAACACGATTTGTGATTCTGGTGCTGGTTCACTCTCTAGTGCTCTTACTGTTAATACCACAATTACGTATTTGAATTTGAGAGGGAACGGGATTGGTTATTCTGGTGCTGGTTCTCTTTCTAAGGCTCTCGTAGTGAATACCACATTGACGCATTTGGATTTGAGTGGGAACATGATTGGTGATTCTGGTACTGGTTCCCTCTCTAGGGCTCTTACTGTTAATAAAAGGACCACAATTACTTACTTGAATTTGAGAGGGAACAAGATTGGTCATTCTGGTGCTGGTTTTCTCTCTAAGGCTCTGGCAGTGAATACCACAGTGACTGACTTGAATTTGAGTGCGAACGGGATTGGTGATTCTGGTGCTGGTTTTCTCTCTAGGGCTCTTACTGTTAATACCACAGTGACTGATTTGGATTTGAGTGAGAACTGGATTGGTGCTTCTGGTGCTGGTTTTCTCTCTAAGGCTCTTACAGTGAATATCACGTTGTCTCATTTGGATTTGAGTTTGAACAGGATTGGTCCTACTTGTCGCGCTTCCCTGTCAGATGCACAAACAGTGAATAGCACCTGCAGCGTACAGCTCGAACCACAATTTCTTTAGTGATTTGTACGACTTGTAGTTAGCCGTCCTATTCGTAATTATGTATAGTGTACAAGTATATCAATCCTTCAGTTTAGAAAGCTAATTTTTATGAAATTGCTGTGTAAAATTAATAATATTGCTTTATACGACATTACAAATGCATGTATTTAGTATGGTGTCTGTATATGAGAATATGCGTGATTGCTTGTGAGTCTTGATCTTGAATATAAATGTAAAACAGTTTAAAAGAATATATCCTGTGTTGTAATCTGAGGAATAACAACGATTTTCTTAAGTGTTGGGTCAAGATTCAGAAAATTTAAATAGTTGTTAAATTTATTTTGTAGTAATGTTGCGTGATTTCATCTTTAGCTTATTTGAAATGTAGGTACTTTGCACACTGTAAGACATTTGGTCATAGCAGTGTCTATAGGAACGGTTTTTATAGTCAAAAAAGTGTTAACAAAACACGCCAACTTAGATTTATTTCAATTAGATTTAAGAAAGAAGCTTAAGTGACATATGCCGAATGAAAATGTTGGCCTGAATCATTTCTCTGAAATTGGTTGTAATTTTTATTTTTTATACTCATGATTCTACGTGGTCAACTATAATTTGTTTTAATAAAAGATATTCAGATATTGAATATAATCTCAACCTCACTTCGTCAATAAAACAATGATTTTGACATAAACAGTTCTCACTGCGAGCATATACTATTAAAGGGAGACACGTTTTAGTTATTATTATTATTATTATTATTATTATAATTATTATTATTATTATTATTATTATTATTATTATCGACAACCGATCTTCTGCAGTAGAGTAGGATGAACCACCATCAATCAGAAATCGAAGGACAAGGCTCTATAGACCAGAATAAGGGTATTAGTATTTCCTAGATAAATATTTTTCTTCAACACACAGATGAATCAGGGGCGAATTCAGGATTTTTCTTAGGAGGGGGTGCACCACTAAGGAATGGCGTAACTGACTGGCGACGTAAAGAAATTTTAAAAGCGAATACTAAGCCGTAGGTCATCCCCCTATATCCGCCCCTGTTCATTTAAGCCCCCTGAAGAGAATGATGAGTTGCTTCTTCTCTTAGCCATTTAAAATGCATGTACAAGTCTCGATAGTGCGTGCGAAGAGACCGCCGATGGGGTCCGGCCCAGCCATTGAGAAACCCCTCCACTGCACATTACGCCAAGATAAAGAAAGAAATAAGTATAAGGAAACTCTTATACTTAAAGCTTTTGGAAGTTAAATTGCATGTCAACCGCACGACCAAACTTTTTTTCAGGTCAAACATTACCAGACTTTTTATAAGGTGAAACACATGACCACATGCGGCCCACCACTTGATTATAATGTGCGATTTTCCTTATCATGCAAAGGCCGTATTTGGATAACATCCGTAAAAATTGACAGTACGAATCGAACACAGCAGCAAAGTTTCGTATAGAAAAGACCGAGCTAGAGTCAATGTTCTCCCAGAGTAGTCCCGATCGAGGTTGGGTCATAAGAGATTTATTGCACAACCTTTTAACCGAAAAAAACTGTTGAAAAAGCGAGGAATGAGGGTAAAATATCTGCGTGTCCTCATTGGATTAAATGTAAAGTTTAACGCTGGAAAGTTCAATGTAAAATAATAAACGTTTCGGCAGTGCTGCCTTCATCAGCACTGCCGAAACGTTTAGTATTTTACATTGAACTTTCCAGCGTTAAACTTTACATTTAATCCAATGTGTTCATTTAAATTAACGCTGCGCAGGACATTTTCGTATCTGCGTGTCCTATTTTATCTATTAAACCCTCGAATAAGGGATGTATTATTCTTCTGCATTTTTCTTGTCATTTAGCTACCACATGGAGCCCTAAATTGTAATGAGGAATATTGCCAACAAGCTCCCTAGTGGGGTGAGCCGAGCGCGGTCTTGGTAGGAAGATCTCGCAGATGACTCCGATGCGAGAACATGCTCGTCTTTTCGATTTTTCTCGGCTCGCCTTACTCGCCCATTTTCTTCGGAATCTTAGCTATACCCCATTAAGGAGCCTGTCATCAGGCTAAACGGAATACTGCAGTGTAATAACGCATGGTATTTTGCGTGTTTTCCTGACCTAATATTGCAAATGTACAGAAATGACTTAATAGTGGAATAACAAAAGCGATGAAAATAGTGTATTCCAAGATACCTACCGGTAATTGCTGATAGGAGTGCATAGCGTAGACCTTACTTTCTTTACATCAAATTAAAGTGGTCAAAATCTATACCCATTCCAAACCCCCCCCGGGGGGGGGGGGGCTACACAAAAACGTTTTGTACGAGGAGGCTCCGCCCCGATCTTTAACCCCTTACCCTTTTATATACCATTTTGATAGAAATTGTACCCCTTTCGTATACCTTTTGCTGAAAAAAGGTATGCCTATCATATATGTAAAAGGCATGGCATAGACTTAGAACAAGACGTTTTCTTGTTATTTTCATGTAGCGCTTAATAAATTAAAATAATATAGCCATAAATTGCGTCTGTTCGAAATATTTTAATTATAGGCCCTTTTAAATACCTAAATGACAGATTTTCGCACCCTTTCACATACTTAAACTTGTGAAATCCTACCCTTTTTCATACCTGAATCCTAAAAAAGGTACCCCTTTCGGGCGGAGCTTCCTCGTATAGGCCATTATAGGGAGTACCCCCCCCCCCCTCATCCTCGAGTTCCAAACCAAAACGGCACGGAAAATTTATCCTTTGACGCCGCATATACCTATAAAGCTGTGGTTACAAGGGAGTAACCCCAGGGTCCCCTCCCCCTGGGAAAGGTGCTCTAAATGTCATGTCGAGTCATATCTCATAAGTTATACTTGAAGTTTTTCCCGCCGGTTCCGCTTTCGCTGGTTAAGGTAAGCTTTCCCTGTGAATCCGACATTAGAAAACTTAAACACAATCTATGCCGAGTTGGAGTTGCCGTTTGGGGACGTTTTGAAGCGATTCCGGTGGGTTTTTTTTTCTCTATATAATTATGTAGAGAGAGGAAACCAGCGAACCTAAAACCCACTGGAATCGCTTCAAAACGCCCCCAAACGGCATAGAAGCACAAGATTTACATAGAAGAGGATAGGTAAGTCGACTTTATCGGATATTTTCTCTTTATTTTGAATTATTTTTTACGATCGTTATATTCCCATACAAACCCTTATAACAACGTTATTAAGCAATGTCATAAAATTAGATTAAAACGGGGTTTTTCTGAAAATTTCATTCTTGATTTACTTGAAAACGCTCTTACAGATTTTCCTAAAATTTTGTGTACAGGTAGTCAGCCTACTATACTTGAACATATCAAAAAATGAATACCAAGAGTCAATCTAGATTTCGAGAAAATCAAGCTTGTTTGAGAACAACAGAAAACGTCAGTGGTTGCTATGGTAACCTTTGTGATTAAGTGACGGGTAAAAAATAAAAATTTGGTCATATTTGATCATTATGGTGTATTTTGGCAAAAATCGAGCATTGGCTTCCTTGATAATTTTAATTTTCAATACAACCACCCCTCGGCTAAAAAAAACTACGTCGAGCCTCCTTAAACGGAATGAAGAAGAAATACTGAACATGACGGAAACGGTATTCAAATAATTAACAGTTTAGCTATAGGGATTCAAAATTAGCGATCCATACCCTCCTGTGGTCTAAATTCGCCGGTATTAACAGATTTACTCTGAACAATGTAAGCTAATCAATGTAGAACGGGCGCCCCTCGAAAATTCAATTTGACACAATGGGATGCTTTACATGACGGAGAGTTGCTATGAAACAGTTTTTCTGCTCAGCTGACCACCAGTTGATAAGCCGTGGGCTCACTGTGTTTTCGTTTCGAAATTTGAGGCAAATCTATCATGTTACTTTTTATTTCGGTTTCTTTTCTGGGAATTTGACATTCAAACTAACGTGAAAGTTTTCTTTTTCAGTATTATTTCCTATTTTCATCGAAATTTTAGTTAAGTTCGTTATTACAAGCGGGTTTTATCGGAAGCCGTACGTTCATGTCCCCCGATTCGGGGGTTGAGACTTTGGACTACGTGACTCACAGCGCGAACGAGATCGTCGTCTTTTTCTTTTGAGGATCAAGTAGAAGACGTGTATCTACCAAGGAACAAGAGAATGTCTTCGCCTGTAGCTTGCACATTTCTCTTTAGATGGATTCTTCCTCTTGTATTGTTAGGAGGTGGGTGTAAATTTCGTTTCATGTTCATTTCATAACACAGCTCTTCAAGCAGTGCAGCGCACGAATAAAATCACTGCGCGGGAATACTGGGGTGCATTTCTTGTGTATATTTTAGTTAAACAGTTTGCACTTAACTCTAAATTGCTTTGCACTGGAATTTCTTTCGTGTAGCGGGGCAGCTTTTCTTATTTGTGTAAAAAGGACCAGAAACTGCGCGCAGTTTCGGCGAAGATCACCGACCTGCTCAGACGCATAACAAATTCAATTTGAAAAGTCACTAAACCAGGAGTGTGTAAAACCTTTTACTGAGCAAATAAGTAGTTTCTTTAAGAGAGATTTAAAGAATGATTAAAACGATATCTATCTTGGCCTCAAAGTATCGAAACAGTTCAAAAGAAGTCGCCGAGTTAAACAACTCTATCACATTGCCCGCGGTGACGTAATTTGTTGGTAATTTGACTACACTATCAAAACTGCCCGTTTGTATAAAGTTCTCATTTGGTATCTGCGCCATTGCATTGCCGTGGATTAATATCTCTTAAAATTTGCTGCCCTCACTCAGTACTGAATTGATCTCTTCTAATTTGTTTTCCATAAATAAATTAAAATGTCAAAGTTTGTTTCTTTTTCAGCTTGTTGTTTCAGATTCAATGGTTTCTCTGTCATCTACTTGTGTTGTCTTCTGGCTATTCCTCTCCTACCTAATCCATCAAGAGGTTTGAAAGATCACTTGCTAACTTTTGTCATGAAATACATTTGCAATCAATGCAGGGACCCAGACCATACTCATTAGATGAACCATAAATCTGCAGGCCTACATCATAGGGGAGGCCAGGGGGTGGGGGGAAGGTTTGATTTGGATTCCAGTTAGTTTTGAAAAACTGGGAGGTGCGGTGGCCTAATGGTTAGAGCGCTGGACTCCGGATCGAGCGGTCCGAGTTCGAGCCCCGGCTGGGGTCAATTGTGTTGTGTTCTTGGGCAAGACACTTTACTCTCATAGTGCCTCTCTCCACCCAGGTGTATAAATGGGTACCGGCGACATAATGCTGGGGGGAAACCCTGCGATGGACTAGCATCCCATCCAGGGGGGAGTAGAAATATTCCTAGCCGCTTAATGCTACGGAAACCGGGATAAGCTCCGGCAGGGTGGGCCGCTTGGCTCGTGGCTTCTCCTAGTTTTGAAAAGTTCAATAATAATAATATTAACTAGAAGAATATATTTAACAAGGGAATCCATCAAGTGCAAAAGCAGTTTTCAGTGGAGCCCTCATAAATAACAAGTAAAATAAAAAAAATAAAATCCACCCCATTAGAATTTCCAGTGACATTCTCAATGGGTGAATGTAGACACTTTTCTGGAACCACACAGTGTTAATTTCATCCCTTGACTTACCGGTAGTTGCTGTTTTTACTGCTTAGTTTGAAAATGTACCCTAAGATGTTTATTGGTAAGGTAGTCGGCTTATGGCTACTGCCCAGTGTTTTGGACTTCAGATCAAGTTTCCGAGTACCTAGATTGGACTACTGGCAGGGATATCATTGTTTCATGTTCTCGGGCTATACACTTTATACTCTCACAGTATCTCTCCCTACCAGCAAATCATCATCAGGGCAACTTGACAATAAAAATGTGTAGGGAAGGAGAGTGGAGATGTAAACCTACGATTTGGACTGGCATCCAATCCCGAAAGTCACCTCATATTAAATTGATCAAGCTTCTTATAATAAACTATTGCTGTATATATTTTATCTCTACAGCTTTGGGTGCTACAGGACACTTTCAGAAGGCACTGTTGGGTCTCTCAGTGTTTGCCTTGATGGCGCAGATTATTTTCCAGATAGTCTTGGGAGCTTTACCACCCTATGGACATTTCTTTCCAAACTGTAAGCCTATTGTACAATCAACTGTTGTGTATTGCTGTTTCATTTGTTGTGCTGTTCAAAATCAATCCTGGATTTTTGAGCCTTTTCATTGTAAAGTGATTTTCTTGGACCTGACATTTGTAACCAACACTTTGATTGACAGGTTCAATGTATGAACAACTTACCAGACAAATTGGACTTAGTAGGTAGGTTAAGACATTTTTTCTGTACATGATGTGTGCATATTGCATAAAAAGTACTCTGAGATACAATGTACTCTTATATTTCATTCAATTTTAGGATCTTGTGTTAAATTAGCTTATTTACATGTAGTATGTGAATTAGTTAGATCTTTTGGGTACTTATTCTTTAATATGTGATTTTATTCAATTTTAACTTATTGTGATGTGCAGGTGATCATATATCCATGAAGCCTGTGCAATTTAGATGCATAATAGTTATTAATTATTATTATTATTATTATCATTATTATTATTGTTAGTTTCTTTGTATGCATTGTGGTTTAATTTAATCTTTGGTTTAAAATTTTTTCAAACCAGTTTGATTTTTATTTCACTTTACTTCAATTTATGATTACATAATGACTAATAATGAGACAATGAAAACTAAAATCAAACTTTGAAAATTTTTAAACCAAAGATTAATTTAAATCACAACATATACATGTACAAACACTCAATAGAGGATATTACACGGCGGCATGAAGATATGAATTTTATTTTCGAGTGGTAAAGCAATATTTTACGAATGAGCGCAGTGAATGAGTGAAATATTGCTTTTACCACGAGAAAATAAAATTCATATCTTCAAGCCAACGTGTAATTTTCTTTTTATTATATAGACAAACATCATGCATGAAGTAAAAGTTAAAACATTTTAATTTATTCATCAAGAGGTTAAACACGATTGACGGCTAAA
Source organism: Oculina patagonica (assembly GCF_052425735.1). Lineage (NCBI taxonomy): Eukaryota > Metazoa > Cnidaria > Anthozoa > Scleractinia > Oculinidae > Oculina > Oculina patagonica. Next base: position 13,805,961 of record NC_135761.1, on the reverse strand, counting down.
TATAACAATTGAGCAAATTGCCAATCTGACTCTCCACCAGCAAGAAGCTCTTTTAAATAATTTTATGTCATGTGAAGTCTTTTCTTCGTGTTAGCATTTATCTGCTCCTCAGTGAAAGATTTTATTTTGGCTTCACTTCACTAATCGATAGCTCACCATTTCCAACCGGCGTTGGCAGCTTTGCACAAACAACCGTGTAACGGCGGGAAATGATGTCATCAATATCCTCACAAGTGAGGATATGGAAAATAGGCCACTACAATCCCGGATGTACATGTAGTTTCATATGAATTTTACGAGTGATCTATTTTCCAGTAAAACATTTGCGAATATATAATAAATGATAAATATTACCAAGTTGCTAAACAATGTTCATCGTGGCAGGCTTTTTTTTTACAAAATGTTTCCCGAGCCTTACTAGCTACATGTGAGAGTAATCTTTATCAATGAAAACCAACTTCACCTTTACGGTGGTTTACAGAAACTGATGGGTCCTCAAATAAAATATTTCACATTATAAAAGTTAAAAACCCAATAATGAGGTACAAGAAAAAGAAAGAGTGCAATATGATCAATGAAAATGAGCGACAAAGCAAACAATAACAAACACTGAGTAAAAAATCAGAGCCCTAGTTCCTTTGGAAGTTATGATTAGGTTAACTAATTATGATTTTACGACGTAGAGGCTCAAATGTTGTGCAACCCCCATATAACAGCCCTGTCATGCACAACTCCTTTCTGTATTTAATTGCTCACTTTTGGAACCAGTTGCTAGCTAACGCCAAATCCTCGACCACCTTGGCACATTTTCAAGGTAGTTTAAATGGCATAAAGTTTGCTGGGTGCCAGTGTATGAACTGTATAATAGAAAGAAACGCACTTTGAGTTTTGGCCAAATTGAAAATTGTCACAAGCAACTCCAAATTTCACACGCAAGTTCGTTTACGTGTGCTCAACACTGCCCTGTATTTAATTTTGCTGGTCTTTCCTTCGTTTTCGAAAAATAACACATGCAAAAAGACAAGGTTTTTGCTGGCGGCATATTAAGGAATTTTCTTTGACAAACGATAAACAAAGGAACCCTTTTGTTCCTTAAAACAATGAAACCAGCAAACGTTTTAAGGATCAAACTATAACTCAAACAACTCTAACCCTAAGGTTAGGGTTAATGTTCCAAGTTAGGGTTTAAGTGCTTAACCCTAAGGCAAAAGCGAACCCTGAGGCTCAGGGTTGGGGTTAGCGTTTACAAAATCAAGTTAGGGTTAGCGTTTCAAGTTAGGGTTAAGATCTGAGTCGGCCTTAACCCTATAAGATCGCGCTTTTCTTGCCGTAAGCTTTTACTCCAGTTTGCTTGCAGTTAGCTTTCACTGCAGCCTGCTTGCGGTTAGCTGTTTTTTGTTGTTTGGGGCAACACTATTTTGATAAGTTTTCTCGATAAAGCGCCTGCACAACACTCAACTTCTGTGACACGCGTGCCGTTGATCCGATTTAAGGAAGGCCAAGTAAATGGCTGGTTTTCCAATTACAGCTTGCTTTTGCTTTCAGTAAAGCACTGTTTGCTCTCCCATCTCCTATCCTTACATTATTACATCACACAATCTAGATCTACAAGACCCTGCGCGCGTAATCAAGACAAGATCGCATGCACTTTTTGACCGATCCATACATGCATATTTAATGAGGTAGCGAAAACAAATTTGCGATGGCAGGTAGCGCTCCGGGCACTCACAAATATCTTATAAGTCTAAAACCAGGTCACTTCTTGGCAACTTTGTCGCGGCAGCATCCAAGCGGACACTGCAAAACTCGCCTTGACAAAGTTCCCGGCAAGAAACTCTCGTTTTAGGCTTTTATTCTGCCAGGCTCAAAACTACCTTGGTTTGTGCAACGTTTTTCTGGAGCACTAAACAGCGCTGTTGTACACAACAAAGGCAGGAACATCCCTAAGTTCTTCGAGCGATGCTTTTAACTTACGGGTATTCAGACTTAATGATGTCCTTCAACCACATGGCAGCCGCACTTACGCTAAAACTAACCAAAGGCTTTGATTTTCAGGAACAAACGGCCATTTTTTTCTCTTTCCTCTCACGTAACACCCATCAGGTGACATCGCATCACAATGTGTTATCCAGTCCTTTTCTTAAAGCGAATCCTCAACAATGGCGGCTAGAAACTAAAAGCATGGCTCTGACACGTTTTTCAACCTCCCCGGACAGTTAAATAACGCTAGAAGGAAAGATTAACACGCGATGTGTCGAAAAACTTATACTGCTGGCTGACTGTGGAGAACGTACTAAGCTTTGCAAAACGCCTTTGTTCTTTGCATACATAATTTCTAAAAAACGAAGCTAGATCCAGCGAATTTGAATACAGATCAATGTTAACCACACGTAAACGAACTTGCGTGCGAAATTTGGAGTTGTTTGTGACAATTTTCAATTTGGCCAAAACTCAAAGTGCGTTTCTTGCTCTTGCCCCTTCATATATTGTTTTGCTTCTTTGTGCAAATTTTTAAATTTTTAATATTAGGATTAGTTGCTTTCATTTTTTCGACGTTTTTGCTTGTTTACAAGCTAAAATGGTAGAATAGGGGTTATGTGAACAAAATTTGGAACCACATATTTGTAAACTCTCAAGGGACTTTTTTAATTTCTCAAGGGACTGTTTTAATTTCTCAAGGGATTACTTTCCGCTGTGGGTGATCACTTGCGATCTCATGGGAAAAACGTGACTTGTCACATTTACAAACGTTATATAACAATTTTAAAAGTGACATGTCAGCTTTCTTATCTCAACGCACGTGTGTCTGAAAGGCGATCTATAAAAAGCGTCGCACAAACAATGGATTGCGTAACTAAAACACGAATAAATAATCACTAGCACTTACATCGTTTAAAAATTACAAACGTCAAAAATAAACCATACCAAAAAACTCGCTCTTTTCAAAGATATTATTGAAGTTAAAACAAATGCAAGAGATGGGGGCTTCTTTTCGCTTATAGGAGCGGTTAAAAATTAGGCCAAATTTGGTCGCTACAAGCGCTATTCTATTTCGTCATCAGCCTAGGTCGTTAGGGACGAGACCTCGCGTTGACAGCAATATTGCATGAATCGGCTTTACAACATGCGATCGTATCTACGCAGTTCGAGTGGAATTTCAGTCAAAGACAGCAAAATTCTTTCGTATTTCATCTTCAAATATAATTCGAAAGCATTCACTGTATATATGGCTTTTGTTTAATCCTGGGTCTTGATATCCGACCCTCGCAGAGCCTAGACAAAACGCAGCTTGAGTGTAACGATTGGTTTACGCCGCAATTATATGTGCAATGTTTTCTCCGACAGTAGTCGGAAACATCCGTATTTTGTTTCGTGCTTTTTCGTGGAGCAATCGTAACGATACAGCCTTGAACACATTGAACAGCGGTCTACCTATAACAATTCAAATATGGCCTCGCAAAAACGAAGCGTCGAACGCATATTTTGCTGTTTCATTTGCTAATTTCGCTGCCGTAATTGACTGCCTCGAAAGGTCCTTGCAATTTTAAAGTATAGAATCGTCAGATCTCGGTGAAATTTGCACTGTTTATTTGTGTAATGTTAAGGAATATGTGTATAAATACCCGGCGCGGACGAGCCATTTTTGACAAAATTATATGGCTGCATTTCCTCCGCGAAGATAGGAAATTAAACTAAACTACAAACTAAACTACAAAGAAACTGTAATAATAAGTTCGAAGAACAATGCACAGGATAAACCTTCGACTCATACTTCATGCAAAAACATCGATATCTCCAAGAGACTTTGATTTTATTCTATATTTATATTAGCATCTCTTTTTAAATTCTATTTTTAATGATTTTAATGTAATAGTAATGTAATTAATTTTATTGTAAATACCGGTAGTCGTGCATTTTAAACCACAGGCGGCCCAAGCTCTCTATCAGATTACCTTTGGACGTGACTCTTGTTTACGAGCGGTGTTGTGTTACAAAGATTCCAATTATAAGGGTTTGTATGGGAAACAACGGTTTTGCTTTAAAAGTAAAAAAAAATGTATATTTTGTGAATAAAGTTGAGTTACCCTGATTCGTTGTTTCATTCTTTGTTGTATTCCAGCTTCTCAGGTCGATTCGACGCGTTTTCGGCGAGTTATCGTTATTTAGGTGTTCCACTGTAAAGCCTTGTCTTTATTTTAGCAGTGGAACACCTAAATAACGATAACTCGCCGAAAACGTGTTGAATCGACCTGAGAAGCTGGAATACAACAAAGAATGAAACAACGAATCAGGGTAAGTCAACTTTATTTACAAAATATACATCGTTTTTTACTTTTAAAGCAAAACCGTTGTTTCCCATACAAACCCTTAAAATTTGAATCTTTGTAACACAACACCGCTCGTAAACAAGAGTCACGTCCAAAGGTGATCTGATAGAGAGCTTGGGCCGCCTGTGTTTTAACATGAGCCCCTGGCTCGGGAGATTGGGCAACCACTACCAACGTTACCGACTTTAAATAAAATACGTATACCTATACCTATTATCAGACTGCTTGATCCGGAGTCCAGCACACTAGCCATTAGGCCACTGCACCTCACACACAACAGTACATTGACATCAGATTATTTTGATCCTGTAGGTTTGATGGTGCTTCAGCACTGGATATATGCAGAATCATTGTTCCAGACGTGGCAGTTATAGCTGTATCCATAACATGTGTTGTATGTTGCCGAGGTTTAATTGAGTCCTCTCCGCTTCGTCCAGAGACTCCGCAACATATAAGGCTGTCATCTGACTCAACTACATGGGATAACGTGATGCCTTATTTCATTGCGGCCATGTTGCTTGTTGGGGGCATAATGCTGCCATCACTAGCTTCCGTGATATACTTTGTGACATTCTTGATCTTAGGAACAATGTGGGCCTGCCACAAGGCATTTAGACTGCGAAGGAAAAGAGCATTTGCCTACGTTAGATTTTCGCTCATGGTTTACTCTGGTCTGCATGTTTTGACGTTCTACATGTATCAGTTCCAATTTTTTCAAAAGGTTCTTCCTCCAGATAGCTTACTTGCCAGGTGAGGTTGTCAAGTATTATTTATGTAACAATTAATATTATAAATAATAATATTTTGAGCTACAGATAAAGTTACACATGCTCAGCAGACATTTGGTGGGTTTGATCCCTAGCTAAACCATTGGACAACCCACAGGAATGGCAGGGGAAAACAAGCCCCAGAGAAAGGGGCATTAGAGATCAAGCTTAAACAAATGCAGTAATTATTTGTTTGTGCAAATAGATAAAGTGAATTCTAAACTAGTTTGAATGATCTGTGTTTTTCTTTGTTCCATATTTTATTTCCATAACAAATCCTTTAACATAGAAAAATACAAATCAAACTAGTTCCAAATCATTCTGATTCATTTTTAATTCATTTTAAAACTAGAACATGTACTGTACATGTATATATCATGTACGGAAACTTGTGGGGTAATAACATGTTTTAAACATTGTTTTTGCCCCCGCAGGGTTTTGGCCCATAGGCCAAAACCCGAGGAGGCACACTAGGAGTCCCCGGGTGTATACATACAAGGACAATGAATATTTGTTGAAAAAGTAAGAAATGTGTCTGTAGTGGGCAAAGCATTCTCGATTTGACGAAACTAGGCGCGCACGGTCGTGACGGGTAATATTTTTGCAAGCGCGCACGGTGGTGTCGGGTACTTGCAACCACGAGGTCGCGTTTGGTCACCTTCGCGTTTTGAGCTTCACCATCTGCTAGCAGCGTTTTGTTTTCCGGTTTTGGCCTACGCGTGTTCACAGATTTGTTCGAGCGGTTTCTCTGCTTTGGTTGTGTTAAGTGATATTTGAAGCAAATGTTAGTAATACGTCGAAAGATTTCGAGCAATTGGTTTCATGTTCTTGGCTACGTGCCGGCTACCTATGTTCCAAGCGTTTATACATTTGTAAGGTTTGCTTTCGGAGGTTTGTTGTATCGTATACATCTTACAAGTTACAACGAGTAATAAACAAAAGCGTGAACTTTGTCATGTAATTCGTTTCGCTAACAAACTGTCAGATTATTTGATCCAAAGAGTGGGTTGTTTTCTCGAATCTTGTGCCATATTTTGTTACTCGTGGAATTTTTTTAGGTTTTTTGGCCTGGAAATTATTGTACAATGTAAGTTTATTTTGAATGTTATAAGCCCAAGTATAAAAAGGCGGGGGCAGCTTTATAGTGAGAACTATTACTAGTATAAATAAAAAGCTCCAGATTATAACTTATTTTGATGAGTGAATAGTGAATTACCATGATAGAAGAAGGAGGAAAACTATTTACCCAAATTTAGTTTGCTGTAGGTATACATGTATTAAACACGTCTAATAAATAATTATTTTCTCTGTTAGATTATTTGGCCTTGTGGGAATAATTTACACAGACTGCAGTGCTCCTCTTGCACTTCATGTAAGACCATACCTGGACTGGCCTCAGTGTGCGTCACCTGGTGTAATCTTAGCTCTTTACTGGCTGTTAGCAACAGAGACAAGATTTTACTTCGTAAATGTATGTATCAATCATTGCTTGATTCATGTTCATGTTTCAGGGGTGGATGTAGGGGGAGGGTGCAGGGGGTGCGCACCCCTCCCTGAGATGACCTGCAGCTTAGTATTCGCTTTTAAAATTTGTTTACATCACTAGTCAGTCACACCATTCCTTAGTGTGCACCCCCTCCTAAGAAAAATCCTGGATGTGCACCCCCTCCAAAGAAATAAAAGGGTTTTGGTCTGCCAATTCACATTGATGCATGAGTCACACAGCTGTGGGTTACAAACTTTTATCTCTTGAGCACTTTCTTATGCTTACAGACCAATTTCTCAGGCCTAGTTGAAAATTTTACCTGCTATGACAATTATAGCAGGTATCCTTTCTAAAATTATGTTAATTTGTAACAGTGCTGGAAAAAAAGTATGTGTAAACTTGTACATGTATATAATGGTACATTACCCTGATTCTCTGATTTTACATTGTAGAAAAGAGAATTACATGTACTTGCAGCAAGGTTGTCAAACAACCACATTCTCATTCCTGCATACTTGGTCCATGAACCTCCTCAGAAATTTTCAAAGATAATTATGGTCTTGTCTTCAAAAATCCTGGCACTGAGAATAGAAACCTCACACCTTTCACTTGGAAAAAAAGTTGGCATTTACAGAGTTTGCATGCCATTCCTATCCTAAACATAATGTTTTTCAATTAATAATTTTACTAGTTGTTTAAGACTGCTGCATATTTGTTTGTAACAGGAAAATGGATCTAGGTATGAAAATCAATCTCACTGGTGGGACCCTAGAACTTGGCCGCAATCCTACACATCTGAGAGACAGGTAATTTTGCCCTTCAAAAACAAATTCCTTGCAAATTCTGTTACAAAAAGTACAGTTCAATCCTGGTAACTTGAACCTTCTGGGAGACATGAGGAGAATCAAAAATGGTTTAAGTTGTCAGGGGGTGGGGGGAGGAGGGAGTTGGAGGTACCTTATTGTTACTTATTTTCGCGGGACTTAATTTTTGCGATTTTCGCGATTTTTTGAAAATCGCAAAATTAAAGACCTGCGAAAATTTATTTCAAACGTTTTCTATTGTATTTTTTATGTTAATTACGTATTTTTTGGCCAAATCGCGGAAACTAAGTTCCGCGAAATATACCTGTTTCATTTTCGCGAAATTAAGTTCCCGCGAAAATAAGTAACAATAAGGTAAATTGAAAAGGTTTGAAATAGCAGGAGGTTCCAGTTACCAATGGTGTGAATTATCTGGATTCATTTGACAGTGCATATGATGTGGTTCAGTTTTACTCCAGGCTTGGTAAAATAATTGATATTTTTCATTGTTCTGGTGTATGGTACAGTAATACACGATACTGAACATAAAACAATGGAAAATACCAATTGAAACTTTCCCTAGGGTAAAATAAAACTGATAGAACCACAACATGGTGTCCTTTTAAAAGGGTTCGACTGCATTTACATGTAACATGTCGTATGTTTTTCAGTCGCTTATGGCAGGGCGTCAGACCAACTACAACACCTTGGGCCCTCTACCTGAAAATGTGGTGGCTGAAGAGCCAGTTCAACCAATCAGGGAGCCGGATGAATATCCAGGAGTGCAGGGAACTCTGGGAAGCATCATGATGTTCCTCATGCGACAGAGCTACATTGCCGCTCTGATTATTATGATGGTAAGTAATTTCTCCTTACTGAGCAGTATACATTTCTTTTGCTCCATGTTGGTGTGATAATTTGGTAGTACATCAAGACTTGGGGTTGATATTGAGCTTTAATTGACTAAGTGGAAGGGCCGGACAATTAAATATATGGCTCGCAGACCGTAAAATGATAAATGATCTAGAGCCAAATATTATACACGTTACCTGGTATTAAATATGTATTTTAACATATCTTCCTCACTGAGCTTGATTTTGTTAAAAAAAGTGCATACTAGATTGTGCGCATGCACAAAATGAATTGCTGATGTGCTGCAGGGTGGATAGTTTTTTTGGTCAAGGAAGTCAGGTCAACTCATCTCAACCCACATACATTAGCTCACTGTATGTTTTCTATAAATGATTTCATCTGTGGTACTATGTGGTTGTATGATAATATTTTACAAATATTATTTTGTTTACATCAGGCATGGAGCATCACATACCACTCGTGGCTGACATTTGTCCTGCTGTTATGGGCGTGTCTCATTTGGATCACTCCATTTGCACGGTGGTTCTGTATGGTTTCCTCTCCAGGGCTGGTGATCTATGCCGAGTTACTTCTCCTTGTGCAGTACATTTATGGCCTTCAGCTTACTGATGATGAATTACCACTACAAGATCCCACAGGAACATTTGACTATTCTGAGCTGGGACTGAAGAAATGGCAATTCCCATGTTTACACTTGGGTGCACAGGTAAGATGTTTATTTACTGTATATATACATTAACAGAACAAATTAAAGTTACATTGCATAACTTTTATGTAAATCATGGCTGGCAAAGCCATGATTTAGCTGTGAGGCCTTACAGACAAATTGATGCACACTTAATGCAGTGGAGATCATGAGGGGAGAGTGTGTTACGACAGATATACAGCACTAACCAGTAAAGAAAGCTAAGAGCTCTCCCAAGTGGTGCAAGAAATGCTGTCCTTTTAGTATGATAATCACACTGTACAAATGTATGGAAAGTTGCACTTTCTGAGACTAAGAGAGTTGATAGTGTGACAAGTTGCATGACTTTGTCATTGGCACATTCCATATCATGTTCTGTTGAACTGTAGATCTAGCCAATCAAAGTAATGTACGCCTGACTGTACATTAGTGTGCTCAAGAGATTAAGATACTTATGACACAAAAAATCATATACAATGTAGCTGTTGTCTTGCATTCTACATGTGTATTTTCTCATTGTTGATCTGAATCAATCAACTTTAAACAACCAAACACAGCATCTTGCAGAAAACATTCCTAAATGGTAATCAAATAAACTGAAATGTTTAAGTCATTTTAACATTCAACAGACTCTCTTTACTTGGGTGTTCTGGGTGACATTACGACAGCACATCAGAGAGAAGAAAATGAAGAGAAGGGAAAGAGAAAGTGAAGAATCCCTTCCACTTAGAAACCTTGCTCACCCATTTCTCAAGGCACTTAGGAAGATGTGTAAGTATCTCTTTGTTCATAAAGAGAATCCTGATTTTTTAAATCTCCAAGGGAAACAGTAATTGAATAGCTTGATGCAAAGGTATGCTAAGTGACTTTTAAGATGAAAAATCGTTTTTTCCTTCAAACGCGCCTGAATTTTTGCTCAAACGTGCCAGAATTTTTGCGTGTGGTCTTCGATTAAATAGAAAATCGTTGTCCTTTTGTTGGGGGGGGGGGGGGGGAATTTATTCGCTCGCTCAAAAACGGGATCTGGAAATGAATTTCTTAAACTACTTTGTGACGTAAGCTTACGTTTGAATTATTTTGGCGCGCGAAGCCGAGGCAACGAGACTTTCAATCAGACCAGTTGAAAACTCACCTTACGCATTAGAAGTCCGCTTATTTTCGCTTATTTGACACATATTTACGCCCGTCTGGTGGTAAAAGGACATCATTAAGTCTGGAAACCCGTAAGCCACTAGCATATCTCAAAGAAGCGAGATGTGTACCTGCCTGAAGATTGCTAAGCCCTGCCAAGACTGGCGGTAAACTTGGCTTTCGAAGGCGCATTGAGCCAGGCGAGGTCTAGAAGCAACTTCTGTTCCAAAAAACGTTATATTCTCGAAGTTTTGGCTCATTTGCCTCGTGTTGCCGCGTTGAACGTTTGGAAATAAGGAGGTGCTTTTAGACTTATAAAAATTCTCTTAGATTTGGCGATAGGACTTCCCGTATTTCAGCTACTCAGGGATATCCCATAATAATCTTTAATGGATACGTCATTCGATACGCATTGTCACAATAAACAAAGTTCGTTCGGCACGGCAAAGACGGAAAACGCTCACTCAATCAACAGAACACAACAGAATCGACAGAAAAGGATAATTTTTACCAAGAAAAGCAACAAATTGCTTCATTTCGACAAAAACTAGCCCTAAGCTGCGATCCTTTCCAGGAATAAAAGGCCTGAATGTTTAAAAGAACGATCGTTGCTTGTGAGTCAAGATCAAATTGCGTTACGCGTGACTACGGAGAGAAACTGGGGAAAAGCGAAAACATATTATGGATTAACCTTTAGCAGCCTAAATTTGCTGACTGAAAACGAAACATTGAACATTTGGCGAGTGCATTTGTGGTTAGAAGCTGGCGAGAGGAAAGGGCAACGGCGTAAGTCGTTTTTGTTTAAGGATTTCTCGTTCATTTTGCTATATATTTTTCACTTCTTTTCACTGTTCAGTCGCTCAAGTTTGTCGATCGGTCAAGTTCAATGTTTATATAACATTCGTGACACTTAACCCTAACCTTAACACTAGCTGACCCTAACTTTACTTTACTGTAACTGCTAAGTTTAATCCTCTTTCTCTCTTTGCCGCGTGTTATTGTTTTAAAGTGACCATAGTTCTAGTTTTCTCGAAGACAAGGTGCAAACCAGAAATTTTAATTCGAGGACAATGTTTTTCCATTAAATTGAAGACCACATGCAAAAATTCGGGCACGTTTGAAGGAAAAAAACGATTTTTCATCTTAAAAGTCACTTAGCATACCTTTGCATCAAGCTATTCAATTCGAGATATCAGGTTTTGAGAAATCAAGGGTTTTGAGAAATGGTAATTCCTTTGTATGCTATTTAACTCTCTGCTATTTATGTTTGGAAGACAAATGACTCACTTGCAATTGTTTGGGATTCAGTTCAGATGGTAACGCTTAAAAAGAAAGTTTAATTACAAATTACAGTAGCTATAATTTTAAAGCACAAATACATAGTTTGCATTATTTAATTTAATTGAAGACAACATTTTAATGTTTAAATGTATAAATTATAGTGTTAAACTTTAAATTATAAATCTAGTGTTCTTCATTGTTATAAAGTGGAGAGGTGAATAACTGAAATAAAAGAATAAAATAACAAAAAAAATCTTTAAAGTACAGTAAAATGATTGTGCAGAAACCTGCAGTCAAGAGTGGTTCATGGCAGTACGTAGGGACTTGTAGCTTGAAGTACATGTATGAGATTGATTATGAGCTTGACTTTTCAACAAAGTGTTTGTGTTTTCGATTATCATGTTTCACACCAAGCTTGCAGTGCTAGTCTCAGGTATTGAACTGGCCACCAACAGGGAGGAGTGAGGGCTCCTGGATTGTACACATGTATAAAACAGAATTAAAATTCAAAAACTGTACTGTTACTAAAGCTTGTACTTGTAAGTTGCTTTATTAAGTTCCCTAAAATAACTTCTTTTTTGTTGAAATTGACATAATTTGAATTCTGTATGTCACCAAATAAAAAATATCTTTTGTAAGCGTAATGTTTAATGTTCCAAGTCAAAAATAAAAATAATTATAATCGCTGTCGACTGCAGTTTAATGGCTAAATATCTTTTCTTGTTGTCTTTATAAAGCCTCCATGGAATCATCATCTTCGTCAGGTATAAATTGTAAATAAGTGTAGTCCCCTTAAAGTCTGCTTTAAATATATAAATATTAATCTTTTGCAGTATTTCCTCAAATAATAGCTCTTGTCACTCGCCTAAATCCCCCCCCCCCCCAATCCCCCCTTTCAGGAACAATCTGTATCAATATTTACTTTGTTCACTTCTTTATGCAACAAACAATAAAAATATCTTCCCCTAGCTTGCTATTATTTGGTGAAAAATGCTTTTTATTTTTATGTGTTCTTCTTGTATTTAGTAAAAAAGTAATTAGCTGAAATCTGTTGAACTTTCCAATTAAAACTAAAATAACATTTTGTGAGCTTTAAATTGTGGAGTTACCTATAACTTTTCTAATGAATTATTATTTAAACTGCTAACTTAAATGATATAAAATAAATCTTTGTTGAAATTCTTTGCATTAAAAAGGCAAGGGTTAACACTAAACTTAGTTAAAAACTCTTAAAATTACCCATGTTATAGTGAGTTCATTGAATGGTAAAAAATTGAAATGTACTTTTAAAAATTAGAAAAAGGAAATTACATGTACATGCTCTGCTTTCTAAAACTGCCTCTTATTCTATTTTGATTTTCAAATACTGAGTATTGGAATTTTATAAAGCAGTTTATAAATATGTTTTATGTCCAACTGGGGTCAGAGACTTGAACAACTGCGGTCAGATACTTAAAAGGGAGCAATTTGAACCAGTTCTAACAGATGAACCAATTCTAACATAATCATTCTTTCCCTTTAGCTGTTGGTTCAGAGGAAGCTGACACGCTGGATCCCAAAGCGTCTGATGATGCTAAGGCACTCATGATGTGGGTCAAATCAGTGCTGGCAAAGTACTGGATCCTACTCTGCTGTGGTGCATTTCTATTGGTTGGTTTACAGAACGAGGTGTCGGTTTACCAGATTGGATACATGGCAATATTTTTGTTCATTCTCATTTGTTATCAGGTAATAAGATCACAGGCTGACATAAACATAGGCTTTCCTTTGTACATTGTATCTGTATGGCTACAGCTTGTGAGACTGTACTGAAGAATTGTGTCAGGTGCACTACCCTAATAGGATGTGTGTCATCTATCAAGCAGTCTGGATCCAGTCCTGGCTGTGGTCAGTGCTTTGTGTTCTTGGGCAAGACACTTTTCTATCACATTGTCGCTCTCCACCCAGGTGTATAAATGGGTGCTAGCGAATCAAATGCCCCAGGCTAACCCTACAGTGGACTAGCTTCCCATCCAGGGAACTCCTAGTCGCTAAATGCTACAGAATTTGGGGATATAAATCTCTAGCCTTGTGGGCCATTAGGGTTTCATTAAAATGCATACTTGATCTTACAGGAAGACAGCCTGAAAATAAACATGTAAATCATGAAACAGATGTAAATGTGAAGCATATTTTTGATGGATTTAAGAATTTGTTAGGTAAAAAAGAGTCTCTGACCAGATTAAGGTAAAGACCGGTTAGCTCAGTAGGTAGAGCACCAGACAGTCGTGCTGGAGGTCTCGGGTTCGACTCCCAGACCGGACCAACACTCGGGTCTTAAAATAACTGAGGAGAATGTGCTGCCTTTGTAATTACATCTGCAATGGTTAGACATTCTAGTCTTCTCGGAGGACGATAACCGTGGCCCCGCTCCTGCATCTCATGTATCGCAGGGGACGTTAAAGAACACACATCATCGCAAAGTGTAGGGCATGAAGTTCCCGGTGTTGTGGTCTGTTCTATTCCATGGGTTGGCGGTGGGGTGGATCATACATGGACGGATAGCGGCTGCCATGGCGCCTTATATATGCTGGTGTCCGTCTCATCCCTTAATTCTGTAAATTGTAAATAGTTACTGAAAAGCCCTGTGGGGAGCTGACTATTAACTCTTTCAGATTTCAGATTTTCTTTCAAGAGCCTGCATCCATTGTTTACATTGGATTTCAAGATGACAAACGTTTTATTGTGCAAGAAAAATAATTACGTTGTTACTGTTTGCATGAACACCCTCGAGCCTTTGTGTTGTGATATACTTCTTGCTGGGTACCCTCTGATTATTTTTCCAAGAGCATAGTCACAAGGCATTTTTTCCTAATGTTAGTTTTTTTTAATTTGTTTCAAGATATCTATTGCTACTTGGAGGTTAATTCTACGTCCTCTGTGGTGGGTGATGGTGATATATTCCATCTGTATCTTGTTATTAATCTACACATATCAGTTCGATAACATGCCTGTCTACTGGCACAATGCAACGGGACTGTCAGATCAGTGGTAAGTCTTGCTCAAAACTGTCTATATTTCTGTGCAAGAAGTATGTACTTTATCTCAAAAACTAATGATACATTGTATATTGATCACGCAAGATAATCCTTTCTCTGAAAGCTACTGTCAGTAAACATTAACTAAGAACAATCTCGTCCTCATGGTGAGTCCTCTGTTGTGGGTGTCACGTGGTTAGCCCTGGGGACAAGGTTGACATTAAGATTAAAACAAAAGAGTGTTGTTTAAGACACCTCCCAATATAGGTCTAAAAGAGGCTCTTTGATACCAGCGACCTTATTCATAAATAACAAACATTTTACAATATCATTGATGTTGAATATTTGTTAAGAAAAAAAGCATATAAATCGTACATATATAACAGAAGTTTGTACCTTTTTCCTGCAAGTAAAGCTGATTCTCTAGTAAGGTGTCCCCTTTGGGGCTAGAAAAAGTGTCCGCTTAGCAGGGGTGTGCTTATGGAAGGGGAAAAATGCAGTCTTTGTATGTGGCTGGGATCATGACTTATGGTGGATTTCCACTGACGCGTAAGTTTTTACGTGCGTGAAAAAATTAGAGACAATGTATGAACGGCCTGCGTAACGTGTACGCAAGCCGTTCATACATTGTCTCTAATTTTCGCACGTAAAATTACGCGTCAGTGGAAATCCACCATTAGTGTCCACTTACGGAAGGTGTCTGTTAGGTTCCACTGTTCTTTTTTCAACTGTTTTGGAATTGTTTTTGTTTGCTACAAGATGATTGTGTATTACAAAAATTAACTATTAAAAACCTTTACTTTGGTCTTGGTAACAGGTTGTACAACCTCGGACTTCGGCAACACACAAAAGCCAGTCTCCTGTTAGAACTTCTCACTCCTACAGCGTTCTCAATCATCATTGTTATTCAGCTTCATTTCTTCCATCGTCCATTTCTGGCCATGATCGATCTCAAAGTAAGAGCTAGTTCCACAGCCCACCAATCAGCAGCCAGGGGAGCCATAGAACCGCATACCCCAGCATCTACCTCACAACAAGATGGAGCCGGGCCTTCAGAGCCTGCTAGGGAGACTAGGCCGAGTACCCAGAAGTCATTTCTGGTGGTGGTACTTATCAAGATTGTGAATTTTTACAATGATTTAACTGTTTTCCTGTGGAGAGTTGGAGAGCTACACATGTTAAAACTTGTCAATTTGACACTGATTTGTGTGGTGCTTTATCAGGTCAGTTAATTTTAGTTTCATTGCTTTGTTTTTATCTGTATATCTTTGTCTATCTGTTTCCGTCTGTCTGTCTGTCTGTCTGTCTGTCTGTCTGTCTGTCTGTCCATCCATCGGTCCTTCTGTCCGTTCGTCAATAATTATGGGCCTTTCGCTACGTTTATAGTCCGTACGCAGGTTTATAAGACAATTGATACTCTCTTAGATCAAAGAGAAATGCACAGAAAGAACACTTCTTTTTCCTAGTTTTTAGAATTTAATTAGACTAGCATATCTCTCAAACACAATATTAGGGTACAATTAAAGTCATTTTGTACTGCCTACCTCATGTATTAGTCAGTTATTGATGCAGGTAATAGCAGAACTTGTTGTTTATGAATCAGAGTCAAAAATCAAATCAAAAATTTCACTTCTGTACTGGTGCGTCGTAATACCATTGACTCCCGAAGTCCGCAGGCTTAGGTGTTCACAGTTAGTAGCAGGGACCTTTTTCCTCAGCTACGGAAATCCGACACGTTACTAAACTAGGCTTGTAATACTAATTTTGAGTTAACAATAGGTTTTCAGAAGGGTTTTTTGTTTCACTTTGTCGAACATTCAATATGAGAGCGGCTTTTTACGTGATCTATACATAATTTTTTCTTTGGAAGCTAACTAGCGAATCAAATATCTTGTATTGTTAGGTGTGTGCGATTAACGCAGTAATCATCATTCTTCTTGGAATCTCCATGCCGTCTCGTGTTCTTCAGAGAGCGTTGTCGTACTGTTTCTTAATCTGGAGCTCTCTCGTGATTCTGAGTAAAATGATTTATCAACTGAGGTTCGTGCAGGCTGACTTGTTCCAACACAACTGTACGGACCAGGTAAGTCAAGATAAATACTTAGAATGAAATATGCCGTTAACCTTCGAGCAGGCTCATATTTGGAGGGAATACGCACGAGAGGCTCAGCCGCGAGAACGAGTCTTCTTGCGGCTTTCGTCCTCACGGCTTCGCCACTCGCGCGTGTATATTCCCAAATGTGACGTGACCCGCGTGTATTCCCTAACTGCTAGTCTTCATGAACAGCAATAAACGCAGACTATTTACTATTTTCCTCACTTGTGGTGCAGTGACAATGATTCAAGTATTTACAGGAAAGTCTCTATTGTACTCCAGCTTACTGTCTGTGATGTTTTCTGAGAAAGGAAGTTGTGTCACAAAAACAATTAACTAAAATTGCAATCAGGCGGTCGGGTTTTTTTCTTACAAGGTCAAACTGAGGTTTATAAATATGGGAAGTCATTTTAAGCTTACACAACTACATTTACTGTAACCAGTCCCCCTAGTTTGTATTTGAGGATATCCTCCCCCTCCCTTCCCCCCCCCCCCCCTCCCGCGCGCCCCAAAACTAACAACACGTAGCTTGAATGAGATTTATAATTTAGTTTGGCATGTTTGATGTAACGTGTATAATTTCCAGTTAATCTGATACACATCTATCTTTTCTACAGAGTTTACCGAGACCGTCTTCATTTAATCACTTCGTCAACAATGCATTATGGGTCGGTTTTTACAAGACAGATAACATCTCAGAGGACATCAAGGTAACAGATCTGTTCACGGCGTGTATAATTTAAGAAGACAAAAGCCTTTCTTCGTGCACTTATTGTTACCCGCTCAAAACTCAAAAGACATCCTAAAAATTGTTTGTGATATGCAGATTCAACTCAAAAATTGCCATAGCGGTGACGTAGCTCTATAGAGATCCGTGCAGTTCTCTGATTGGTTGTTACTTGCGCGCGAAAATTTAAAATCGAGCAACGGCCAATTGTTACATTACAAGTTGCAGCAGCATGAGTTCAGCTTTGTGCAACATGTTGCCGCAACTTGCAATAGACCTTTCTCGCTTGGGCGTTTTGTCGCCCCATTACAGGCCATGTGATGATACTCTTGAGAATTTTTGCTTTCAAATTTTCAAATAGTCGCGTGTATATGAATGAATAAATTTTATGTGGATAAAAGGAATATTCTCTAGAGAACATCACGTGGTCTGAAATGGGAAAACAAACCGCCCAAGCGAAAAAGGTCTATACAGGTGATAATACGCGCAACAACACTTTACAACTTGCAATGCAATAATGTTGCGGGACAAGTTGAAAGAAAAAGGTTACCCGTATTATTAGGCGTTAAGTTGCGTTCAATTTTTTTTAAGGTTGAGTAAACAGGGGAAAAATTAAACACGCAAAGAGAGAAATTGTGTATTAGGTGTAGTTTAATTTCATTGAAATTTCAGGTATATTGTAGCTGATCTCTTTACTATCTCAATTCGAGGTTGTGACTGTTAAGTGTGTTTAAACGTTATTTCTGTTTCATTTACAGGGATACCTTCTGATTGTTATAGTCATTGTGCTACACGCCGTCATTAAGCACCACCAGGTAGGTGAAAAATAACCAATAGAATTTTTTGTTTACCTGTTCATTTGTGGTCAATCCGTCATATTCAAGTACCACTGGGCTTCTGAGCAAGAAAAAAAACTTTTGTGTGTTGTTCTATTGGTAATAAAGGAGCTTAAACTTTGCTTCATATTGAAGGGAAAAAATGATACCAAGTGACCACAACACCAGGGACTACGATCCCCAGAATTTTTTAGAACAGTGATGTGGGTTCTTTAATGCTAATTTGGGTATGAGAAGGTGTACATAGTAGACAAGGCCAGGGGATTAACGGCACTGTCCAGTGACGCGATCGTCTAAACTGAGACAAGATTGTTATTGCAACAGGAAGGTTGATCGTACGGATGACGTAGGTCGGGCGAGGTCACGCAATTTAAAACGACTCAGTCACGTAACAGAGTGACTTAATGTGATTTGTCCCGTTATCCTAATGTTGTACTTGCCTGCCAGTACAGATCGATAGTTTCGCGTGAGTGAACTACCAAACCGTTAAGTTTTTGCCGTTTTTAATTATTTTTATATATCAACAGAAACTTTATCGTTGGAGGAAGAATTTAAAAGAACCAGATCCTGGAATCTTGTTTCCTGGAATAACAAGACCTGATGCTGATGAAGACTTTATTAACTGCGTCAAGTATTTGTTTAATAAATTCTTCTTTCACTTTGGTTGGGAGGTAAGACTTCAGCCCTTTTTTGTGATCATTTTTGTTATTTATATTCATTGGCGGAGTTTTCCGTACACGGCATTTGTTTAGCTGTTGTCGCGTTGTTTTGGATATGTTTTAACACCGAAATGAACATTAAGGCCTCTTCCACCCTGATACATGTACCTTTTTGTCGATGCGCTTTTGTTGATTCGTTTTCTTTCGATGCTTTTTTCTTATCGTCATACTGATGCGATCAAATACATAGACGGCTCAAAACGCAGGTAACGTGTGTGAGCGAGTCACGATTGGTTTTGGCTCTACTTCTGATTGGTCGAGAAATTGGCGAGAGTACAATCACAAAGTACAGTAATGCGCGCGAAAGCAAAGCAAACGCGAATTACTTCTAGGCATAGAGCAGTTTTCAATTGAGTGTCGTAAACTAAAACCAAAGTAAACTCTGACCATCCGCACAAACAATCCAGTGAACCAATCACTCAGCAATACAAGTGGCCGGCGCGGGATGTGCGCGAGCGAGTCACGATGTTGGTGAGCTCGGGTGGCGCGAGATCCAATCACTAGCGTGTTGCACCAAACAAACGCAATACTTTCGACACTCAAGTGAAACCGCTCTAAGTGGAAATCGTTCTAACCTTTCCTTAGCCTACAGATACAGCCTTCTCATTGACCCCTGGCTGCTTGGGACGTCTCGCGTAAGCGATGAAGGACTGCCCTACTAGAGTATTTGCGGCCTAAAATTCTCAATTTTCAACCAAACAAACAATATTGTTGATTTATTCAAAAGACTAATCGCCCAATCTATGTTGTTTTTTCCACAGGTTTGTCTAGTTATGATTGTAATAAACATGGCTGTCCGTTGTGACATCACATCTGTTGTGTACGCTATTTGGCTTGGGGCCTTTTTAGTGCTGGGCCGGCAGAACTCGTCCATCGTGTGGCCCGTGTATGTGGGCTTCTTAGCAGTGCTCCTACCACTGCAGTACCTGTTAGTACTTGGATGGCCTCCAGCACTCTGCCTGGGTAAGAACAAAACGTCTGTTGAAAATGTTTATTTTGTCTTTGTAAATGCATGTTTTGTTATTGACATTCTTATATAAAATTTCAATGCTTTGCTGTGGCCGTGTGGGGACTATACGTTCTCACATGTGCTTTACTAGTTGTTATTCTCAACGTTATTGGTGCAACTGAAATAAATTCCAAGGAGGGCAATGGCTAAACTCCCATTACGAGCCACCTTAAAGGAGCTGTTTCATGGGTTTTAGCCAAATTTAGACATCGGAAATTGCAACCAAATTGGGTGAAATATTAAAATAACCAACTAGAACAGTTCAGGAACATTTCAGTAACACAGCAGATACAAAAGAAGGTACGGATGGATAGCAATTGAAAAAGATTGAAACGGATTGCCATATGGGATTTTGTTAGAATACTGTTAGGCTGAACATTTTCAAAGTTAGTCTCGGTTGTTTGTCACTTTAAATTCTAATGCCCTGGAGAAATTTTTGGTTGAAATAAAGCTATGATTTTGTCATTTACATCCCTAGAAGTAATTTTTTTCGCTGATATTACGTTCCATAGCAAGTATTTGGCAAAAGTTTTTAAAATTGACTAAATTCAGCCGTGACACAGTCCCTTGCACCTAGAGGCACTGTTAGGCTGTTTTACCCCTTCCCTTGTTTGGTGTAACAACTGTTGTTTTCTTTCAGCATACCCATGGACTAATGCTTTGAACCCAAATCTTGTTCACTGGCTGTATCTCACTGATGTCAAACTTCCACCCGATCCTAAGCTTCTATTCAGTAAGTATACCGTGACAGCAGTTGCTGTTTTCATGTCGTGACATTGTTTCTGTATCGTGACAGTGGACGTTCTAGTGATGACAAGATTTTACTTGCCGTGACATTGAGTGTTGTTTTTGAGCCGTGACATTGGGTTTTTGTTTTAGTGCCGTGAGACATTGGGCTTGTTTTTGTGCCCTGAGACATTGGGCTCGTTTTTGTGCCGTGAGACATTGGGCTTGTTTTTGTGCCGTGAGACATTGGGCTTGTTTTTGTGCCGTGACATTGGGTCTGTTTTTGTGCCCTGAGACATTGGGCTCGTTTTTGTGCCGTGAAACATTGGGCTTGTTTTTGTGTCCTGAGACATTGGGCTTGTTGCCGTGAGACATTGGGCTTGTTTTTGTGCCCTGAAACATTGGACTTGTTTTTGTGCCCAGAGACATTGGGCTTGTTTTTGTGCCGTGACATTGGGTCTGTTTTTGTGCCGTGTTATTGGGTTTCCTTTTTGTGCCGTGACATTAGCGTTATTTTGTTGAAGGTTGTTCTTGTGCCGTCACATTGGTTGTTGCTCCTGTGCCGTGACACTGGGTTTTGGTTTTGTGCCGTGACATTAGGTTTTGGTTTTGATTTTGTGCCGTGACATTGGCGTTATTTTGTTGGACGTTGTTCTTGTGCCGTCAGATTGGGTATTGTTTCCGTATCGTGACATTGTGTTTTGCGTTATTTGTTGGGCGTTGTTCTTGAGCCGTCACATTGAGTTTTGTTCCTGTGACGTGACATTGTGTTTTGTTTTTGTGTCGTGACATAACACTTTTATGTGCGTGACAATGCATGATGTTTTTGTTTTCAGGTGACTTCTTCCAGCTGCTATTCGCGTGTTGTCAAGAGAACGTGTTTTCTGTCGAGCGCTTCAGACGATCAAGTGAACAAACCGCGTCAAGTGCAGCTTTCAATTCCAACAGAAGAGGAAGCCGCGGCAAAACAACTACTCCTGACTTTATGTGGAATATAACATGGCTCGACTTCTTCAAGGTGACTTAGTTATTGTCTAACTGTTCCTGTGTTAATTTAATTTATTTTCAGTCCTACAATCATGGATAAAACTGTTAAGATACTTGGTTAAATTTCCACTTATTTGGGTACTACCGCTCATTTTTTCCCTCCACCCTTTCAATGTTGACAATATTGTCTTGCTGTGAAAACAAAGCCAGATAAATTGCAAACCCCACTAAACACCTTTGAGTAGTGGAAGAGGGGAATAATGTATTTTTTATCCGCTTGTAAGTCACCACATTCACGAGAAGTGTGTAATATTCGTTTGTCTCAGCTAGTTTTGTCCAGGATTGACGCTGAAAATGCAAGTATCAGCCGAGTCCCCACCCGTTTTCAAACTGCCAAGAGATAGACGCATTATTTAAATATTATGTAAGAATAATACTTAAGCTAGTTTAAACAAACTAAACCTGGTTTTTCTTTTAAAAAAAGACATATATAATGCCGATACTATATGTAACGCTTATTTTTATCCTCCTGTAATTCAAGTACAAGTACACTATATGGACATTTGTGTGAGTTGCTGTTAAAAACGAAAATACTCGCTCTGATACAGAAAGTGATTTTGTATCTATTTTATTTCAGGTGGTTGTTTTTCAACACATGTACTGGGTGACTTTAGCCGTTGTTTACATCACTGTTCAAAGTACCATCAGTATTTTCAACTTTGGTTTCATACTGTGGTGCTTTTTCTTCTTGTGGCATGGACAAGCACTGTACCTACAGCCAAGAACGAGGCTGTTTAGATTATGGAAAATCTTCATAGGATACAATTACTTCACGCTTTTAGCTAAAGTTTGTTTGCAGGTAAAGAAGTAAAACAGTTGTATAGTTGTATAAAATCACAGAAAACTTTTAGTTGAAATTACAAGCGAAACTGTTCTACAAGTATATTAAAGGGGCTATGCCACGGTATTTTCGGTAATTTTATTTTATATTCATTATTTAAGAGCTCTAAACTTCAAATTGGCAGGGCAAAAGTCTTTTGGCAATCACGGCCACATAACAAACAAGGACGATTTAAGAGCATTGTAAATGACACTTATAACAAATTGAGATAAACTTGAAAAAATTCGGCCCGACGTTTCAGTTTACCGCTCCGTTGTAATCTTAACGAATTTTGCCGACCCATGCCCCCTTTTGGCCTTTCTTTGTTTGTTTTCAGTTATTGTGATATTTCATTAATTCTATGACCAGTTATGTAAAGTCAGTGCCGAAATTACCTTAAATTGCGTGACATAGCCCCTTTAAATAAATTCAATTTTCTAACAGGTAAAATACAAGATAAAAAAGGCCCTGGTACATGTTTTTGATTCAGATTCTGTTTGGCCATTACGTCATGTAGGCTCATTCTGATTGGATCCTTCTTGGTGACAGCATGCTACATTACGAGTTTCTGGCTCCAGTTATAAACCAAAAATGACAAACGAAGTGAACGTAACTATATTTAAAGTAATATATCAAACACAAGAGACAGTGTTTCATCTCATTTCGAAACACCGAGAAGAGAGTTGAAAATGTGACACCCAGCGAACGGTTTTTGACAAAAAAAATGCCGGAAATGCCCAAAAAGCTGGGACTTTTGTTTACTCATCTTATTTCTTTATTTCAATTATTAAACATATTTTCTATCTTTCTTCATTCCCCCAGCTCGTCTCTTGTGTGTACGTGGAGTATGTCAAGAAGCACACAGGCTGCTGGGCATTGCAGCTATTAAGCTTGTTCTGTTTAAGACAAGGAGGATATAAGAACAAGGGACAGGCAGACATTGGTGACTGCGTGGCTCCTGATGACACGGGGCTGGCTATGGACTGCGCATGCTTCACTTTCCTTGTCATGCAATACTGTGTGTTCACGTCAGATTATTTTAAACACGTGGTGCGAGATCACAAAGAGCAGGCCGACATGGCAAGCAGGTATGTAACCAGTCTCCCGCTGTGCGATGTCACGGATGTCACGATACTCTTGTGTCCTCCAAGGTAATCTGATGCCGTGACAAAAAGCGTGACATGAAAAGCGCAACTTCACGAAGACAAATGCACAAAAATAACCGACTTTAATTTATTTATAAACGGACGACTGCAATTTTGTTCTTTCACCAAAGTTGTGTTGGCAGGGCATTTACTCCATGATAAAAAAGTTTTCGCAGTTTGAAAACACATTTCGCTCATATGAATGAAATCATGAAGAAATCTCTGAACAATAAAAAGCTTAAAATATAATCAATTTCACAGTCTATTTTGTTACAATCTCACCGTTGGCAGCCTTCATAAACTCTTTTAGCTACCAACATTGATCAACGTACAATTTCATCCCCACCCCCCCCCCCTTCCCTTTCCCCCAAACTGATCAATGCGCAGTTACGTATACTGGTCATGAGAATATACTAATAAATTCTCCCGCCTGTCAACATAAAAAGAAAACCTCGAAACAAGTTAGGAGAGTTTAGAAGCGGATCAAACGTAACTTCCAGAAGTGGTTTATACGCTCTCCTGAGTCCCTTCGCATGCCCTTCCTCTTTTTCCTTGTGTGGTTAATTTAGATTCATTGTTCTTCCTTTTTTCTCCTCAGGGGAGCCGAACTTGTTGATGAGCATGTTCGTACACAGCTAGATGCCGTGAGACGAGAGGACAAAGGAAAAATGGATCGAATCAAGAAATCGTGAGTACAGCATTCTTTACTTTACACTGCTGTTTGGCAACTGTCACGTGATGATAAATAACCCCCGCCCCCCCAAAAAAAAAAGGAAAGGGAGAAAACGGAAAACAGAGGTTGGATTAACACCTGAATGGCCGAAATGGGCCATCTTCCTTGATTGCTAGATGGTGCGAGAAAAAGATTTAATTCCCTATACTTTACTCCTTCGACGTACTTCTGATACTTGATTTTATAGTTTTGTTTAATATTCTAAGGTGCCATAACATGATGAATGCTGATTTCTTATTTTCTTTGTGTTTCTCTAAAAACAGACTAAACAAGCTTAAGCAGAAACTTGCCAAGTTACATCCGGCCGGAGAACAGTACGAGCCTCAGTCACACTATGAAGGTAAACTCCGCTCACGCCGATTTATCACGTTCAGTTACATTGCTTATACACTGTTTCTTTTACTCTAAGTATGGAAAACAATCTGTTTTCTTGACGAACTAAAAATTTTAGGATAAATTTTTAAGACGTTCATGTCGTGAGAGGGAAAGCATTGAAACTGTTTTTGTTTTTTTTGTGACAAACAGCGATCTACTCAGGAGATTACAAGTGGTTTGAAACCGAATCAGAAGAGGAGTTAGAAAGTGAATCACCCACAGGGAGCCCATCTCATGAGAGGAGTGGCAGTCCCAGTGAGCCAGAGGGAGACCGGGCTGCGATCAAGGAGACTGGAGACAAAGGTATACTTTGTTCTTCGTTGTAAACAGTATTGGGAGTTGGTTTGCGTTTGGAAATTTATCAACAGTGAACGTGTTATGCCGTTGGGCCAAGTCAAAGCAGTCTCGACTTGTCCGTTTGTCTCTTTATGAACTTACAGGGACTGTGTTACGGATTTTAGCCAAATTTAGGCATGGAAAATGAGCATCAAATTCGGCGCAATATAAAAATATCCTCTTAAAACAGTGAAAGAACATTTCAATGACACAGCAAATACAAAAGAGAGGTACGGATGACCAAAAGTGACGAAGATTGAAACGGATTGCGATATGGGTTTTTGAAATGTTGTTGGACTGAACAGTTTTCAATTTTAATTTTGTTTGCTCGTAACTTATAATACCCGGAAGACAAATTTGGTTGCAATGAAGCTATAGTTTTGACATTTAGATCCCGAGAAGTAATTTCTTTTCAAAAAGTAAGTTTCATAGAGTTTCACAGTCCCTTTAATCAACGAGGAATTTCTGAATAAGCGTTACTTGACGATTTCTTGTCACAACTTTTTCCCTTTTGTGCCCAGAGCAACCAACAGATGCCACAGGTCAAAGTGGCCTTGGTTTGGCCGTCTGTCTATTTGTCAACCTAACCAGAGAGAAATTTCTTAATAACCTTAACTTTGCGAACTTTTGTCACAAGTAGAACCCTCTTAAAGCCGGGAAATGGCAATTGGCAGCTTAATAGGGTTCAACTGTATCTTTCTTTTATGCACAGAGCGACCAACAGAAGCCACAGGAGCAGCAGCCTCATCCAGCGCACGGAAAAGTTCCAGCAGCTCAATAGAGGACGAAGATGACTTCCTAGCTGTTGTGGCCCCGGAAATGCCCGAAGATGACGATCAACCCGAGGGATTTGTTAACAAGATAAAGCGCTGGTGTAGCTGGCTGTATTACTACATTGCTATAACTGTTGACAAAGTCATTGATTTGTTAAATGACATTTCTAAAGACTACCGCGAGATTGCTGACCAGCTCAAGAAAGAACAGAAGGAGAAGAGAATCGAGAAGCTTCGCCGTGCTAAGTTCGGCTACGGAAGTGCTCGGGTTCGACTCGGAGAAGCTTCGGACCCCGAAGCAGACACCAAGGTACGGTGCCTCTTGCTAACTTTATTTATTTATTTTTTAATCATTTATTATTTATTTATTTCCCTCTTTTTAAATTTCTATCATTCTAACGTGAGTGCATCATTATTTCTTAGCGAAAATTAAAGTTTCTAGAATGTTTCACGGTTTTCTATTGGCACTTGATTGTGGAACAATCTATCCAAGATACACAATACATTTTTTGATTCAAGGACTATGCGAAATCGTTTTCACAACGCGTGGCTTAACTGTTATCAATTAGAATTTGTAAACGTTTTGCATTTAATCTTTCTTGTCATTTTCCTGTTAATTTACACACGACCTCTCCAACTTTACGAATTCAACATTTATAATGTGTAAAAAAGTTCACTATTGCTACAGTATAACAGTAAACGGTCGTTTCGCCTATGAGTGGATTCGCTAACGACCAGTTCGCTAACGTCTAAAGTCGTTTCGCCAACGAGCTGTAGTTCCCCTTTAAAGTACGACCTAGAATATTTCTCGTTCTTTTATCGTGAGCAAAGGGTGATCACATCCCGTCAGCAAAACGACTTTAGACGTAGGTGGATCGACCTAATACGTTAGCGAACTCGTCGTAAGTGAATCTACTCGTAGGCGAATCGACTGCAATTCGCTATAACTATTACCATTGCTATTGCTATTTTATTTTGACATTTATTATTTTTGTAATTGATATACTTTCCAATACGCAGAGTATGACGTCACGCGTTACCATGGAGGACGATGACGCATGGTCGTCTTCCAATTTGGATCTGGAAGAAGCTGACGGAAGTGCGAATTGGCGGAAGTCCAACATGCGTATTTCGCGCCTGACAGTAGCGTTCGTGTACGCACTGCTGGCCAACACAGACATCCTATGTTACATGCTGATGATACTAAACCACATGGTGTACGCCAGTGTCCTGTCGATGCCGCTGCCTTTCCTGGTGTTCCTGTGGGGAATGCTGTCCATCCCCAGACCTACCAAGATATTTTGGATCACAGTAATGACGTACACACAGGTCGTGATCGTGGTGAAATATTTGTTCAAGTTTCAGTTTATCGACATCAATGACTGTAATCGCGCCGAGGGGCTGGAGAAGAACAGTCCGCTGTGTCCTCCAAGATTGCTCGGAATTGAGCGAGATGCGCACACGTCCGCCTACGATCTCTTGTTGCTTCTGGTACTCTTCTTTCATAGATATTCGTTGAAGGTAAGACTATTGTATGCATGTGTACGAATAGCTTCACTTTCGACGGATTCGTAGTTGAAGTCGTAAGAGCTATTTCAACTTTGTGAAAATCGAAAATCCGACGGAGTTGCAAGACGAGTCACACTCGACGGAATCGGAGAATAAGGGCCCGGTTGTTTAAAGCACGATTAAGCTAATCCAGAATTAGCATGAAATTTGATTTCAATTTTATAACATTTTGTTGAGGTTTTTTTGTTAATATTTTCTGTCCCCCAGTTTAGACGTGGACCAATCTCAAACTTAACAAAACATTCTTGTTTCAAAATAACTTTTCCGAGTTTAGTGGCTTGCAGCTGTTTTGATTTTTTTCTTGCCCTGATATTATTGAATTTTCTCAGTTATTACTTGTCTTTTTTGTCAGGTGCACGGTTTGTGGAGAGACCAAACGAACAAAGACGAAGGTGATGAAACTGACGAGACAGCAATGTCACCTGCGTCACCTCCAGGTACAAAGATTTTATTTAAAGCAGTTTTTTTTATTGACTGTCGTAAAATCGAAACAAAAGCAATTAGATCAAAAACGTGCAAAGTGTGGGAAAACGACTGAACGGTGACTAACGCGTGGGAAAATATGTAACCGGTGCCAAGCGCGGGAAAACGACTGACCAATGACTAACGCGCGGGAAAACATGGGTGCTTTCCATTACTAAGTAATTGTTCTGTAAGTAGGCTATATATTTTTTTCCGTGTGTTGCAATAAAAAAAATGTGACCGGATGTTCGCCAAAACTGTAATAAATACATGACAGCGAGGACTGAAATATCCCCTCGGCAATTTATGGAATAATTGTCACATTGAGTAAAGATAGCAATTCTAGATAGAAAATTCCAATGTCAACACGATTTATATGAATTTCAAGTCAAACTTTATAACGTGAGACTGACATTCGTTCGACTGTTGGAAAATTTTTTTTCCGAGTAGCTTGTGGTACAAACTGATTAACATCTTGAGTTGTTATATTTTAAGATTTGTCTGCGAATCCACATCCATCCTTGCCAACAGTCATCTGTCAAGTTTTGACGTAAACAATTAAGCCATAATCATTATTAAAAAAAAAGTGCGACCAGTCGGACCAAACTGACCGTTGTAAAATGGAACGATATTTTCTGATTTATCCGGGTCAACCGAGTGCAACGGTCCTTTCCATTTTGCATTCCTTTCCCCAGTTCCCCTTATCAGTGAGAAGCTACTGGACTAAAGTAAGAAAACTAAACAGTTTGTCAAAATGGAATGGTAAATTTTGGTCCGACCGGTCAAAGTGGACCACCTCCAGAGATGGACCCGAATATTCCGGTCACTCCGAACCGAAACGTGCCCTCCCATTTGTCTACCGACCGAAATTTCCGAAATGTTTGGCTTAAAAAGCACCCCAAGTAACCGGTGCCAAGCGCGGGAAAACATGTAACCGGTGCCAAGCGCGGTAAAAATGACTGACCGGTGCCTAACGCGCGGGAAAACATGTAATCTGTGCCTGGGGTGGGAAAACGCGCGTGGCTACTCGTACAAATAAACAAAACGTGATTTTCCTTGCAACAGTTTGCACTGTGGAGCCAAGCAAGCGTTTAATATCTTCTCTTCCTTAATGTTTTTAAGGTCATTTTGGTGCTGGTTATGGTGGTTCTGTTATGCTGGACAGGTCGATATCCATTGAGAGCAGCATTTCAACACAACAATCACAGGTGTGTACTGCGTAACATCCCTTAACTGCTTGAACGTTGTTTCTTGAACGTGGGACCTCGACCTGTGACATTGCCTGATGACAACAGTCCTAATCACATTTGAAACACTTCATGTTACTAGCTATTAACGACCGATTGTGCAGCGTCTTGATAATTAGATCATTCCACTTTTGTGGTAAACTTTCCATTGTATATATACACTCTTGGTGATCTGCTCCTTTTTTCTCAAACCTTGCTTGTTTGACTTTGTATTTGTTTTGTTAGGAGAAACCAGATGCTAATCACTGTTTTGTTTTGTTTGTTTGTTTTTTCGTTTCTAGGACACTCAGGCGACCGACGAAGATGGAAGACATAGGAATCAAGAACGGTGAGATATACATCGCAAGTTTTCATTTTTGCAATCAGTTTCAACACCCCCCCCCCCCCCCCCGAAAAAAAACCCAACAACAACAAGGAGATATAGCGTACTTTTAGCGCGTTCAATCCTGGTATCAAATGTAACCTTCCTTTGTTTTTCTCTCTAGCGGCCTGTGTTTTCCTGTGGCGACGTTTTTCCGTCGTATTTATGATCCTGAAATCGGCTCTGGTGCTGTGGATGTGTACGCCATGATGTTTTCCTGTCAGTTCATTATCTTTATCATCATTGTATTCAGTTGGTCTGCCTTCTCCTCGCCAGAGGTAGGAATTTGTTGTCATAATGAATTACCCTCGCTATAAAAGCTGTGTTGGTGTTAGTCTCTGTTACGAACCGTTAACTAAGAATATTGACTTGTGCAGGTGGGTTTGTTTGTTTGATTGTTTGCCTCTTTCCCGTTCTCTGTGTTATAAGGCCTTGACTAAGAATACTTACTCACGGAGCTGGGTTGGGTTATTTTATTTTGTTGGGTTTGTTTGTTTATCTCGATTGGAAGGCGCGGTGGCCTAATAGCTAGAGCGCTGGATCGGGCGGTTCGCGTTTGAGCCCTGACCAGGGCCCCTCCATTGTGTTCTTTGGCAAGGCACTTTACTCTCACAGTGCCTCTCTCCATCCAGGTATATAAATGGGTACCGGCAAATTTACTGCAATGGGGTAAGCCTGCAATGAAGTAGCGTCACCATATTCTTTTTTTTTGATTCTACTGATTTGCCACATAAAAATATATATGGCTACATGAGTACATTAACATTCAATATTGAAAAACGTGGCAAAGAAACCAAAAAGAAAGTTTTTTCTTATTCCTTTTTCCAGCCGAAGCCACAAGCGCAGTTCATGCAAATAATAGAACAAAACGTGGTAAGTTTATTTTTTTCTTAAATAACTTCTTTTCGCTGCAATACTAGAATTTAGCGGCTTATCTTTGCAGCTTTATCTCATAAACGCAGTACATTTTTCATTGAAAAACAGTTCCTTACAAAGTAATAGTTCTAATAATTACAACATATTTTTAAAATTTAAAAAATACACTTTGCTTTTTTAGGTGCCGAAGACCTTCCTTTACATGTTGTTAACGCAGTTTTTTCTCATCATTATTGACAGGTAAATTTCTTTAACCAACCTTACTTCGTGTTTTGAGACTGTATGCAGTCAGTAACAAACACTATCTTGAGTGTGATCATGTATTTTTGTTCTTCCAGATATTTATATCTCAGAAAGTTTGTGATCGCCAAGCTGATTTACAATGTTTGTTTGGTGATATTATTTCACGTGTTCATGTTTTTCATCGTGCCACTTGTGACGCAAAGGTAAGTCGCCCAAGACCTCAAAATAACAGTGTAGTAGAGTGGAGAATTGCCAATATACAAGAACACATGGTAGATATATAATGACGAGCCTTTTCGATAAACTAGGACTTATTTTGCGCTAGCAAAGAAAAAAGAGACTTTTGTTCATAAACACGCACTATTATTTTACATTGTGTCTAGATACCCGGCAGCCGGGAAGTGTTTTCAAAATACTACATACCCGGCAGTCTGAAATTATTCTAGAATTTCCACGGAAAAACCAATCCAATCCTCCTCAAAACTATAGATCTTTGCTTAGAAATGCCAAGCGATTTCAATTATAGTTTTGGCTTTGTGTTTGAGGAAATTTTCGAGCTTGGGCATACCACAAAATCTTGATTCTTCGACACTTAGAAAAAAATCGTACTCTGACTCCGGTGTCAACTCTTATAGAATAATTTCTACAAAAACTGAAGTTGAAACCCTGCGAGAGTATTCGATATTTGCTGAGAAATGCGAAGCGATTCTAAATAATGTTTTGCTTTTGTTGTGGACGAATTCTCTTGGCTTCGGCGTACTATAAAATCCTCGACTCACGGGCACGGTTGTTCAAAAGACTAGATACCCGGCAGTCAAAAATTCATGAATAATCAATACATTCAATATCCACAAAAATGATCATTGAAACCTAGCTCCCGAGAGTATTTCAGTATTTCAATTTTCGGTCGGAAATACCAAGCGAGTTTTTACAATGTCAGTTTGGTTTTGCACAAATTGTACGAACTTTATGTGACTCACGGGCACGATGTTTCAAAGACTACATACCCGGCAGTCAAAAATGCTTCCCGTTTTTCCATCAAAATTTCCATTTGAACCTGCTGAGATGTCGGTGTAGAAATACCAAGCGATTTTCCGACTTTAGGCCTCAACAATTGCCTCGGCAAAGTAGTACAAAATAGCTACAAAACGCTTGAGCGTTCGGTGACGAAAGTCCGCCACCGATATAACTTCCGGTGTGACGCTTTAGTGGCGTGACAAAGGTGGCACGTGGTGTTGGTTTTTCCGTGGAAATTCTAGAATAATTTCAGACTGCCGGGTATGTAGTATTTTGAAAACACTTCCCGGCTGCCGGGTATCTAGACACAATGATTATTTTAACAACAAATTTAAAAAAGTTGATTTCATAACTTCGATAATTTCATGATTTCGTGATATATTTGTATATATTTTGTATATTTCGTTGTGTATTTCGTTGATTTTGTTCTAAAATATTTTCAACGCATTGATCTCATTGTGACATGTATCTCTGACGTTTTTCTCTAGAGCGTTCATCGAGAACATACCAGCAATCTTCATGTACATCTTCAAATGCATGTACTTTGGCCTGTCCGCTTACCAAGTGCGATGTGGTTACCCTACCAGGATTCTGGGTAACTTCCTGACGAAAAGCTATACGCTGACCAGCGGTATTCTTTTCCAAGGGTAAGTTCAAGAATGGGTTCATTACGCGTAAATGTTTTATTTAGGTTACAATGTAAATGATGTAAAAAAATCAGTTGAATGGTTGAGGGGATTAAATATAATTAATGTTCGAAGTATTGCAAATCTCTCTTTTCCTAAATGAGACTTGTGTCATGTTGCAGAATCCGAAATAAGCGACCTTTAGATTTGACTACGAGTACGAGATCGAGTACGACTTTGGAACACATAAATAAACGTTAGGGATAAGATTGGTGTGATAAGTGATTATAGGAGGCACACGAATTTGGTTTGAAAACACGTACTCAATCTCGTACTTGTAGTCCAATTTAAAGGTCGCTATTTCCTAATAAAATCTACTGCTATCTTGTCTCTAGTTTCCAGGCCATTCCCTTCCTGCTGGAGTTGCGCAGTGTGTTGGACTGGGTCTGCACAGATACCACGCTGACCTTGTATCACTGGCTCAAGATGGAGGATATTTATGCTAATATTTATGTGCTGAAGTGTTACAGAGAATCAGAGAAGGTAAGAAGAGTTATAAAAGCTGAATGGAATTGTTTCTCTTCCTCCGCTTGGGGTTTTTTTTATTGTAGCCGTTATTTGGGTCATTATCCAAGACTTCTAAGAATCGTTGCGTCTACTGAGAAAAGAGGCTTTCTCGCGTTACGCAACGTGTTGGAGATGGGTTGCGTGATATCCAAATAAGGGCAACAAAAGGGGCCCGAAGGATTGTTTCCATGACAGCTTATAAGGACAAACCATTGTTGGGATATTTTATTACGAGACGATAAAGATGAAATGTTACGCGAGCGGGGAACAAAGAAGAAATTTGAGTCCCCGACGGGAATCAAACCAATGGCCTCCCAGATACCGGCTGGACACTCTAACCAACTGAGCTACGAGAGACTCGTGGTGAGCTGGGCCATTTACTGGGTTCATATGTGATACGCGTCCTGCAACTGCAAACTCAGCCGCAAACAAAGCTGTCAATTTGCCGTTTGGATTTTATGACGTGTAATGGTCGAAAGTCCTTTTCTGTTTTTGTTACTATTAAATGTCACTTCTCCCTTGACTCGTAAAATTTGGAATTTACACATTACCTTATTATAGGAAATTAACGCGTTATGAAATTAATGCCAATTTCAAACTTTCGCGTTAATTTAAGTCGCGTTAATTTTTCTTAACGTTAATTTCCGCGCCGTTAATTAAGTGGAGCGTTAATTTCCATGACGTTAATTTCCATTTTTTTAGCCCCAATTTTCCGTTACAGTCCAGATGTTCTTGACTCCAAGGAAAAAGCATTATTTTATCTGCCACTATCATTGATACTGTGAAGAACGCTCAAAGTCGGAAAAGTACCACGAACATTGTTTTCGTTTAAGATTATACGCCTACAAGCGTTGAAATAAACTTGTTCCTGTTGTGTACGTCGCGTTAATTTCCTTCATTTTGAAATGTTACCCTTTCTTTCGCGTTAATTTCCTATATTGGGAAGTAATTTTTCCTTCAATTCGTGTTCATTTAAGTCGCGTTAATTTCAAATACCTTAATTAACACAAGCGTCAATTTCCTATAATAAGGTATTCCAAATAATTTTACATCAACTTGTCCTGAGAGTGGAGGTTTCCTTGAAAACTGTACTTCAAATTGGAATCATTTGACTGACTCTGCTTTCTGACGTTTTTGTAGAACTGTTAAGATCTCTATTTCTTTCTTGTGCTTAGACGTGGTTCCAAGCTAGGGGCCAGAAGTATTGGACCATGAGCAAGTGGGGCTTAGGTGGACTGTTGGTGGCTCTGCTGGTAATCGTCATATGGTTCCCACTTCTGTTTATGTCATATATCAACTCTGTGTACACAGCCAACCTACCACAGGACGCCACGTTCACGCTTTCTATTGGTGGATATCAGGTATGTTCAACGTAAAGCATTCAGAACGATTAATTTAATTCGTCAAGCGAGACAGACTCATCCTAAACAGCGCTTGGGAGGGAATTCTGTTGTTTTACGAATTAAAGGGACTATGTCACTGGGATTTCACAGTTTTTTGGTCACAACTGTTCTAAAATAAGTTGTAGGCAACTAAACCCATGAAAGACATTATCTTTGAACATCTAAACTTCCTATTTCGGAATATATAACCTTAATTTGCGGATAGAAATCAAGCTACAACTGTAAATATCGATTTTTTTGAAAACGCGCGGAAACAATTTGAAAACGTTTGCCTAACGTTTTCAAATTGCAATCCGTTTCCATCCGAGGCATCCGCATCCAAAGATGCCAGTTAACAGATTCAGTCCTCTAATATAGCCATTTTTAATAAAAATGGACCATTATTTATGCTACACAAATATAAATTTTGGCGGTTCAAAAATCTGGTAAAATCCGTGACATAGTCCCTTTAAAAGTTGAAAAACAGTTACATTAGTGACATATTCCCTTAGATTTAAGGGTAAATGATCTCTTTTTGACAGTGCAGACAGAATCTGTGTTACCTTCTTTTAAACGTATACATTACATGTGTAGTAGAAACGTTAACTATAGTGGAAGGTGAGTAGAATGTCCGGGCCAAAAACAGTAATTAAGCTTCACGAGGTACGGTATTTCCTTTTTGTATGATTTTTATTTTTCATTTTGCAGCCACTTTTCAAAGTAAGTGCACAGGAGAAATCTTTAAACAAACTGAACGATAAAGAAATCGACAAGATAAAGAAGGACCGGCCCGGTGGATACTCCGAAACCGAGGTACTTTTGCCTTACAGTTAAAAATATAGTCTGGTTTAATTAAGTTGTTTAGTTCCGTTGTTTGATTAGGTATTACTAAGGGAAGTGGTCATAACAAGTGTACTCGACGAGGATCCACCTTGTGTAGGGGTAGGGGGGGGGGGGGGGCTATGCAAGACACCATCTGTCTGATTAGCCAAATAGACAAAAATTATTGGCCTCAAAATTCAAGTTGAGACTTTCATATTAGGTGTGCATGAAGCTTGCATTGCGGGAGAAATGGCAGAAGGAAGTTTGAAGATTTTTTTAAGTTTCCACTCCTGATAGAGTGGGGGCTATACAAACAAGACACCATCTTTTAAGGTGGGAAAGGTAGGCTACATGAAGAGACCACCTGTCTTTTTGCAGACTGGTGGGTACTGTGTGAGTACAATCGTTTTGACCATTCCCAAACTTGCATCACATAAAATTGAGAGAAATGTCAGGCATCTGTTTTGCGATACAGTAAAAACCTACATTTTTAAGAACCTCTTAGGCTAAAATTTGTCAGTTGGACACCCACTATATAAGGAACCTCTATAGCCTAAAATTTGGAAATAGATTCTTATTTTCTAAAATCGATAAAAAAATGTTTACTTTAATTAGGGAAATAAGATAAGTTGACATTCTGAATCCTCCTTGGAGACACCTAGGAGCCTTATCGCTTCATTTGTAGTGTCAATGCCAATGTTGAAAATCATATGATATTATTGTTGATACGATCACATAAATATAGATAAAATGGTGTGCAAATTTCATATAAGGAAGAGGATGATCGAATACCACTAAAATTCTATTAGCAGCAATGTAAATTTTTCCTCAGAAAATAAGAACCTGTTAAGAACCTAAATAGCCTAAATTTGTGCTAATTACCTTTTATGTAAGAACTCGTTTAGGCTAACTTGGGAAAATGCAGGTTCTTACTGTACAATGCATGCGATGTTCTCTCAAATGCCACGAAAATTCTTTAAACTAAACATTTCCATCCACGCAGTGATGACACAGGGTTACCACAGGTCAGGAAATGGTCAGGAAAGAATAAAATTCTTCAAGGTCAGGGAAAAGTCAGGGAATTTTATTTTGAGTCAGGAAAAATTGACATTTCGTCATTTTAAATAAAAGTCGGGGGATATTGAAGTAACTTTTTATGTCAATGTGATCTCGGCGATGTTTTCTTTTGGAAGTGGAAGCTGGAGGTCGCTACTTTATCTGACGTTTTGTATTTATTTGGTCAGAGAATTTTTTTATCGGGAAAAGGTCAGGGAATTTTGAAAATTGACGCCTGTGCCAAGCATGTGACAGTTTCAGTACGTTTTGCTGATTACAAGCGTGTTTGTTGTAGATGGAAGCATTCCTTCAGGGCTATAAAGGAAGAGGCACGGTGGTTCAAGTGAAGATTGTGGGTAATTCAAGCTCCATCTGGACCATCAGCCCGCCGTCACGTGACCTTATGACAAAGTATCTTTCCGACAACAATGTGACAATGCGCTTTAGCTATGAATTTACAAGGTCTGTACTTCTACAAGTATATATCTCATTAACTGTAATTTTTTTAACTTTTCAAAATGCGCGCGCTTATTTAAACAATTGCATGTAGTGCTCGCGTAAACGCTGACGAAAACCTAGAAGAAAAAACAAACATACAAACTTTTGAATTATTTCAAATTTGCATTGTACCTCAAAGTCTTTCAGCATTATGGAGAAATGGTTTTTCTTATGTTTAGTTTTTTCAA
This sequence comes from Oculina patagonica, assembly GCF_052425735.1. Taxonomy (NCBI): domain Eukaryota; kingdom Metazoa; phylum Cnidaria; class Anthozoa; order Scleractinia; family Oculinidae; genus Oculina; species Oculina patagonica. The sequence goes on along the minus strand of NC_135761.1, from coordinate 13,769,335 downwards.
ATACACAGGAAAATCGAGAAAACATGTAAAAATTCGTGAAGTAGTGGCACTTTCTTGTACCATGTCGCATCAGATCAGCGCGCGCGCTCAGGTAGAAGGCATACGTCAGCGTGCACCCATGGGCAAATAGTAGACGCTAAATTAACCAATCAGAACGCGCGCTTTACTTTAGTTGTGCTATAATCAAATTTAGGTCCATTTTATCACATAGTTTTTTATCCGTCGAAGACAGTAGACTGGCTGTCAAAGGCTTATAATTTTAAAACAAATTTTTACCAGAGAACGTCTTTTTATAATTTTATAATGAATTCTGGTATCGGATCGATCTTCGATATTTTTATGCAATTACTGCGTTCATGTTTCTTTCACTGTCTTTTCGCTCGCTACGCGTAACTATATGCTGCTGCTACTGCTGCTACTCCTCTTTCTCTCCCCTCCTCTCCCTCTTTCTCTTCCACACATCCTTTTCATTCCATTTTATCCATGACAACACATCCCTTTCCCTCTCCTATATTTTTCTCCCTCGTGCAATTTTTTTTTCCTTTTCGCCAATTTGTAATAGTAACCACATAAGCAATGCCCCGAAACGGTAAGCCTATAAAGTGGACATAAGTGGATAAGCACCTTTCATCTAACGTTTTCTTCCATATATAGGGAGCCTAAAACAGCACTTGCACAGGAGACGATATCCGGTGTGACCCAGGTCCTCCTCGACAATGCTACTAAAACGCAACTGGCAGACATGTTAGAGGGAAATTCCACAAGTGATGACGTGTATGTGAGCCCGTTTTATTATATATTTCAATGTCGTTCAGTTGTTTCACCAATATAACAGTGGTGATATTTCTACTGAGGCATCCTATCAATACAGTTATACTATTATCTGGCAAACCGACCCTTCTACGAACAGAGTTATAAAACTTCGTTATTAGTTATAAGTTGTGCTGCGTTGGCGGGCAAAACTGGTAGTTGATAAAAGTAAAAAAAAAAACAGCTTTAGCAAATTTGGACAGGCTGACGTTTTGAGCGTTAGGCCCTTCGTCCGATCACTTTGCTCCAACGAAGAGTAAAGGCTTGGAATTTTAGCTTTTCATTAAAAAAAAGAAGACAAAGAAATATAAACAACAACAAAATAACGGCTAGAAAGGTCAAACCGTCACAAGAATGGCAAGTTTGATTCCTTGACATTCTGTTAATAAATCAAATTTCATAAACTGTAATCCATTTGGATCCCTGCAATCCTGCAGTTTATCTCGAAACTACTGCTTCTATTTTTTTCTCTATAGAACCTTTTTATCCAACTAAGCTGTATATTTGGTGGCATTTGGAAATAAGCTGAGAAAAATTTTGCTATTTCAGCAGGACAGTGTCCCTTGAATTTCGTGTCCGTGACGTTAACATTGTTTCTAATCTTTCACTGTACAGGGTTATAAAGGACTTGTTTCCAAGCTTCGTACGCGTCCCAGCCAGCGGCTCGGTTACAGCGGTTCTCTCCAATGACAAATCTAACTATGTGACGTGTCGCCTGCGCATGCGCTCGAAGGGTGACTTTGATTGGTGGGAGCTAACGCAGAAGAGTCCTGATCCATTGTTTGGTGCCAAGGATAATGTGCTGGAAATGATAACTTTTAATGATCTAGTGCCACCTCTTCACTTCTCGTTCTTCACTAGTACTGGGTACGATCTTCATTGTAACTAAACGCATTCTCGTCCCAGAGCCGCTTGTCCCTCTCAGCCGGCTGAGCCTGGGGCACGAGGAACAAGTTGCTCTGGAGACACTTGATTTGATTGGCTAGATCTTTAACAAAGGAAATTTAAATTAAGCAAATCAAATCACTCGTTTTAAAATCTCTTAATAAACAGTACACCATAAAATTACTGTTCAGTAGCTTTTATTTGAACGGTCAAAGAGCACTTCATTCAGAACCACCTTGCACTGCATGTAAAGAAGTACGTCACATGAAAGTCATGTTAATAGCATCCATTTGAATGATCACACACTAGGGTTTCATGGCCACAGACTTTTTAAGTTAGAACTACCTTATACAAAAAAAAAAACATCAAAAAACAAAAGTTGAACCCTTGAGCATAGTAAACAGTACCACATGAAAGTGCTGCTCAATAGCTTTCATTTCATTGCTATTACTGGGTTTCGTCCACAGACAAGAAACTAAGCCTAACTTCGTCTTTTCTGACTTACATCTTCTGTTCTATGTTCTGTTGCAGGATAATTGGACTGTACGTGGGATTCGTTTGGTTGGTCGGCAAGTTTGTACGTTTGTTCTTCACCTCCATATCGTACCGAATCATGTTTGACGAGATGCCAAACGTCGATAAAGTACTCAAGCTGTGCCTTGACATCTTCATGGTGCGAGAAAGCAAAGAACTCGAGTTAGAGGAAGATCTTTTTGCTAAGCTCATGTTCCTGTACCGGTCTCCGCAGACACTGATCAAATGGACTAAGTATAAGCGGCATTAGTTAGCAAGAAAAAATCTGATCTAAGTTGAATTTCGCTTTACAGTAAAACCTGAGAATGCTAGATACATCTTTTGGAATGTTAATTGTGTTGCTTCCAATCGGAGGCAAAACTAAAACGGCAAGAATGAACCTTGAATTTTTTTTTTATTGACACGATAATAATAAAAGCTAAAAGCTGAGCTGTTTCTTGACTAATGAAAAGCGTTTTTACTTTTAATTGCTCTTGCTATTTGTGGTGCGTTCTTGCCGTTTTACGTCATGATAGCAAAAAGTATCCAGGCAGGCATACTCTGCGTTTGTTATATCGAGGTTCAGTGTAGAAAGTATATGCCCTGCATAAACGTTTTTAAGGCTTAAGAATCCTGGCTGAGGAAAACTGGAAAAATAATTTGCCGTCGCGATCGGCATTTTTAAATACGAATGGATAGTTTTAAAAGAAAAGAAAAATAAGTTCTCGTTATATGTCGTAGCCTGATTAAATGTTGAGCCTCTCTATGGGTATTTCCGAAGAAATCGAAGACGCGAAGATCACCGCGGAAAAAACGAAGATCTCATCGTTGAAGCGAAGATCTGAAATTGACCAAAATTCGCGTGATCATATTGAACACTCAGATATAAAACTGACAAAACTCGTAAACACTACAGAAAATATCTGTTATTTCTGAATTTTGTCATTTGACCACATATCACGAAAAAAAGCCGAACGAAGATAAAACGAAGATCTGCTTAAAAAAACGAAGATTTGCTAAAAAATTGCGAAGAAAACGAAGACCGTAGGTACCCATAGAGAGGCTCAATGTTAGTCAAACCGTAAGTTCCTAGTTGATAAGTGTTAAAGTGTGACTTGTTTATAAAAGAAGAATAAATTAAATAGATTATTTTTCACAAGGGAGAAATTTTAAAACATAGTTATAATATAACCAAAATAATGGCTACTGCTACTTACGAAGAGCATTTGTGTTGCAAATCGTTTGCTCTTACCCGAAATGTAAGTTTGTAGCCAATGACGTGATTTATCATACTTGTGAGATGTAAATTGTTGAAGGAATTTACCAGAGTTATTTATTGTAATTCAGAGGTTTATAATACTTGAGTTTCGACCCCTTTTCACTAAAATACCGCAATTAACAGACATTTTGTACGAGGTTGGACATTTAATTATAGTTTTTGTCGCTGCGAATCATATTGCATGTTTTGTCGCTTCGACTTCTTAAAATTCGTGCTTGGTAAACTTATATTGCTTTACAAGCAGATTCAAAACTAGAACAGTTTTTATATAAGTATTTTGCCATATTTTTCAAAGCTATTTTGAGAATACCGTAAAATGTTCAATTTAAGCTGCAAAAGTCGAAAAAGATTAGCTAGTGGCGCTCGACAACTTTCCGATTATTGTTGCTGGTAGTCACATAAAATCCGTTTTCAGCTATTTTTGTACCCGGTGAATTAAAAATATTTTGCAGAATAGTTGGTTCGTAGTCTTTGTGAGGTGAACTTTAGTGTAGGGAAAGAACAAATGATAAATGGTATTTTCAATAAAACTTCAAGTGCTGATTGTTATTATTGTGTAGTCTTTTTTTATCGATCTTCAGTGACCGATGTTACGACATTGCGTTGTAGTATAGCGGAGTAAGCTACCTAAGATATTCTGGGGACGATTTTTGGCCATCAAAAAATACAGGGGGACTCCAAAGGCTTTTCAAACCCTCAAACTTAATTTCGCGACAGCTTTTCTTTTACGACTTGACAAATAGACGTGTTTAGTCACGTGCAAACAATCAAATTCAAAATAAGATGTTGCCAACCAATCAGAATCGCGCTTCACGTACAGGAAGGCCAAAAAACAAGAAAAATGAGAAATAGGGAGAGCGCGCTTTCGTTACCATTTTTCCCATGCTCAGCTCGCTTATTTTTCACCTCTCCGCATTTCCCAGCCTGTACGAAAAAAAGGCCTCTGCAGAGGAGAGAGAGGGTGGCGATACATCGTTTTATTCTAACTCATGGACTCCGGGGGACTCCTTAGAGAAATAATAGTTTGGGTAAGAGAGATAATAGGAAAGTCCGACATCAGGCAGCGACGGTTTGTTCCCAGTAACACGCGGAGTGCGAAGACAGGAGTATGCGACCAAGGAGAGTTATATGTTACTTCGGGTTTCGACACAATATAAAACAGCAAAAATGTACATTGGCACAGCAATATACCAAGTGTGATTTATAAAACAATGTAAGAAACGGAATGATAGGAGAAGCTGCGACAATCAAGCTCATTAATAAAAAAATGAGTCAGTTTAAAAAAATAATAAGAGCTCGATGAGCGAGCGTTAGCTAGGCGAGAGTGCTGCTGACCAATAATTTGCGCTTAAAGGGTCGACACTGTCACCAGTTTCACTTCAAAACCGCAAAAGCCTAAAGACATATGGAAGCTACGAATAGTGGTCCAATTTTGTTTAAAATCATCATGCAAGTGTACTGAAGCGATAAACAAGTGATATTATTGTGATGCCATCATGAACTTTAGATCTCAACTTGAAGAAATCAGGCTGATTTTTTCAAGTTTTGTCCTTGTGGACTGGAAAAAAAACACCTAAAAATTATAATGGGTCCCTTCTTCCTTTAAAAACAATTTACTTTATATCTCTTTGAAGTACTAGGTGCATTTTATGTACGAGAAGACCTATTCGCCAATTTTGATACTTGTTACCGAAAAGCATTAAAATCGCCGTGACAGGGTCCCTTTAATTTCGATATAATCACATACTCGTGCCGAGTCTCCTACCGTTTGTATCTCTTTCCGCCCCAACTCAAACATTACACTCAGTCCAAATTTCTTTTCCTTTGGCAATAAGAAATAGAGAACTGAAAGCATTCGTTTTTCCTACTTACAAAACACCTTTCTAACTCACGAGAAATTAAGACAAATTTTTAACCGTTAATTTAATATTTCTAAGAAGCCTTGATAATTGTTTGTACTTTAAGAAGAAAATTCAGATTCCTCCAAAAAAGGTTTTATATATGGACTAGAAATATCCACTTTTATGACTTACAGTTTGTCGTTTTTCCGGTAAAGATCACCCGTTTTGTAATATCAAACTGCATACACCGAGGTAGAATTAGCTGCCCGTTGTCTTAATTAAGCCTGCGGAAATCATATGAAAACCGTTTCAATGTCCAATTTTATTTATTTGTTGACCAGAGGGACAAGTCTAAGTGAATTACGTTTTTTTTTCCTGTCTAAAACAAAGAAATTATCTTACTCGTATTGGATCAGAGAACGAAAACTATATTTGAGTGGAGTATTTTTTAGCGACGCATTTTAAAGATTAATTCACTTGTTTTCGGGTCATGAAATTAGCTATAAAAATAGTGTTTTTTCTTTTATATGACGAAAATTAAGCAAATTTCATAACTAGCTCGGCAGGTGGGAGCCCTAAGTTTCAAAGTATAAATAAATGGAATTTTTATATGCTTGATAAATAAACTACTTTTTTACTTAAAAATTGCGAATTGACTTTTGGAACTTTTAAATAAAAAGAAAGCTGTTTGATCGCTCAAAAAGCAAGCAAGATGGCACGCCGTAAAGAATCTAACACGATATAGTTCATTACAGAGCCTACAACCGCAGCTTTATACAGAGAATTGATACCTCGGAGCGGTTTGTTTTACAAAACCCACAAACGTAAATGTGATTGGTCTCAATGCGCACCATATTAACTCTATATATCAATATCATCCAATCGCACGCTATTGCAATTGTGTCTTTGTGTTCCAGAGTGCTATTTATCGCTTATTAGCGCGTTTCTCCCGCTAATTAACCAAAGAAGGTTCGTGGAAACAAATAGTGTTTTTATTTCCGTAAAGATACAGTCGAGATAAGCGAATGCTGTGGAGAGCCGAGAAAGTGTGACAAACTCTTCGCGTGCTACACGGCTCGTGAAATTGACGCCGTAATCAACATGACTTCATGTCGGGGGTTCTTGATATGTGTTTTATACTTCATCATAATCGTCGATCAAACATGTATTTCTTCGGCAGTTGAAGTAAACATGGAAGGAACAGGCTACATTACCTACGATCTTCGTTCCAACAGTATTGCAACGAAGACGAATCACATCACATTTTCGTTTAAAACATTCCGCCCTTCTGGCTTGATGGTGCACAGTAGCGGCTCTCAGGGAGATTTCATTACGATCGAGCTAATCCACGGACAACTCAGGTAGGAAAAGATCATTTTAAATTCCTCTTAAAAAACTCAGGAAATACCTTCTATTCGCCATCGTAGCGAAACAAAAATGCTAGAATCATTTTGAGCGTTTTCACCTAAGAGACATGGGTTTTGTATAGTTTCGCATCTATTACAAAAAGATGTCGAAACAAGCTGTTTTTCACTTCTCGTTTTTAGTAACTTAAGGCTGATTTTTAATCTAATTTTTTAGTTTCAAGCTAAGCCGGCCTGTTGTCAACTTTCAAAGCAAAGTTTGTCAAAAGTTCGTGGCGTTTGGGTTAGTAAACAAAGAATGCGTATATTGTCGATCACGGTTTAATTGCATTGAAAGGAGGTGAAAATTAGACGACTAAAGAAGTGAGATGTTTTGAAATTGAACAAAGGCAGTTCATCTATAGCTCAGCGTCAGTTATACGTTTTACAGCATACTTGATAGCACATTGTTATCTCCTCGAATATAATGCATTTTCACTCACTTAATGACCGAGACACGCGTATTGATTCTTATAGCAGTCTGACAAATAGTCAAATGCGAGCTTGCACTTTCGCACTTACAAAGTTCTAACCAAGAATTCAACTTAAAATATAATCGAAAATCACCGCGCACTCTTTCACTAAAAGCTTTATTCAGCTGCCTTGCGGGCTTTGTTACATAGCGATGTTGGGTAGAATGAGCTATTATTGAATTAAACATGGATAAAATGCAAAACAAACTCGAAAAATGTCCCGTAGTTGTTTTTTTATAGTTTTCTGGCAATTTCCTTCCATTAGAAACTTTTTATTTTCATTTGATATTAACAATGTATAACGCTGGAATATCTCTGTTACACAAAGCTTTAACTCGGGTAAAGATTTGTGACGACTCAGGGTGATAAATTAATTACGTTTTAAAGTACATCTCTGTTACAATTTGGAAATTTAAGCTCGAGAAAAACAGACTTGTTTTTATCCTTTGTTTTTTTAACCAATGGGCAAATTTTAAGGTGGAGCTCACTCTCGATGTAAATAGCGTCTATTTATTGTAAAATTCTTTCACAAGAAAATAGTTTACAAAATATAAAGTTTTCTTTATTGCACAAAGAATACAAAACGGAAATCTTTTGTTACCTTTTATATTTACACCTGTCACAGGACAAACAGAGAGAAAACTTTGAAAGGTTTTTAAATATAAATATTTTCTTTAGAACTAGTTCAGCTCCTTAAATTATGTCTGGGTGATAATAAAATATCAAAATAATTATTGTTACAGAGGTTCTTGCACGTGGCCAATTATTTGTAATAAAACTTCGAACCCGTGATCCAATTGTATGGAAAAAATTTTATATCAAGTATATAAAACTTTATCGTGAAATATGAACTTTTTTCAATATCATCAAGGATGACACCATATATTATTTTCTCACTACTGCGTGAGATTTGGATGGTATTTATTTCAAGGATGTGCGATAATTCAATGTCATAGACTTCAAATAAATAGTTTTTCTAACTTTGTAGATTGTTATCTTGCTTTCAAAGTGTCCGATTATTGTAATATTGTTTCATCGTATTTGTTCTAGTCAACGATGTAGTCATCTAGGCGCTAGAATGCTTAGAACAAAGTGAGGTCCTTTAATTTAACGCTTTTAAAAGACCTTGTCGCTTCGCCAGTTTTGCAGCATTTGATATTCAACTTAGAAAGGAACGAATTTAACACTGCTGAAAATAACACAGAAAACCCTTAAGCTTAGTGCGTTTGCTTATTTTAAGCAGCTCTTTCAGTAGTTTACATGTCTAAACCAAAATAACAGACAAAAGTATAACCGTGACTGATCAATAACTGAAATCTCCATACAATAACAATACTTTGGAAAGCTGACAGGTGATAAGAATTAGGCAAATCGTCAGCTGATATAGTCTTTATTCATCGACACATTCTCAAAGTAACATTGAAAGAAGTGTATGACAATGGTATATCTGACCTTGAAATAAGCGTGCGTGTGTAATTAACAAGGAAATAATTTTCGTGCGAACTTTGTAAGTGGTCCAGTCGATAACATTGGTCGGCAATATAAGATACGACAAGCGTAAATAGTGCCGCGTTTTTATCCATAATTTGTGTTGATAGTCAATACAGAACATATTAACTCGATCAGTATCAGGCGTTAGAAAGCAAGCGGCATATACCTATTTATTATTTTATGTCTACTTATCAACTCCTTGTGCATAATTAAGTTAATTAATTCGCCAGGAGTACGTGATCCTCTAAAGGTGTTTTTTTTTTTTCAAAAAAAAAAACCCTTTGAAATAAATTTTTTATTGCAATTTACCCCGAGTAGACATCTGCAGTTAATTGTGACTCGCTTTCTTAACAAACTTACTTTCCAGTTCTTCTACACATTTTTAAATTTTTGTCTGATCCTCGTTGCCTAACTTTGTATTGAGCAATTACTTTTTGCGATTTTTTTGTCGTTGTTTTAATTTGCTACAAGCAGCACGTTCGCGTGTATCTTTAGCATTGCACTGGGTTCCATTTTCTAGTTAATAGGGCGACTTCATTGCAACTTCTTTTGCCATTTTGTGTGCCAAAATGTAGGGGTCAGATGTAGGAAGAATCCATATGGTCACTGTAATGTATTTAAGAAAACTGTCAACTTAATTATCTGGATAAAAAAAGAAACAGTTTTTTCTTAAGCCAAAAATAAGATACACGTCCTATGTGCTGCCAAGGTAAAACGGTTCGTAATGTTAGCAAATAACACACAAACTAGAAAGAATCTTTCTCGTTTATGTAGTAGGTGCTGAAAATCTACGAACCGTTAATTAAATTTGGCAAGAGCGTTGAAAGCGAGGTTATAAAATTGATAAAGTTTTGCAAATTTTCGACGAACTCATCTGACGAAAACAAAATTTCCACAAGTTATTTGTTGTCCACACTGAACCTATCTTTCGTCTAACAATAGAAAATCGAGTTTGGGGTCCTTGATGCACAGTTTTACATTCACAACTGCCGCGCCTTCTTTTTCTATCGCCATAAAATCGCAATTGGTGGGCCGTCCGGAGAAACACTGACGCGATTTTCGACACGGTAATAATGTCGGGCAATTCCTTTCAACGAGGCAATTAATAACATGTCGCTGAACTTTCATGTAAAAGAAATTAAAAGATCACAGAGAAAACTTATCCCGAACACACGGTGAAACATTTCAGGCCATATTGCGCGAAACGTCGACATTGCGTTTTATTGCGTGAGATGACACGGTCGCACTGGAGTGAAAATGTTGCGTGTAATGTACTGTTAATTGCAACGTGTCCGGGCTTTCAATTGGATCCATTTTCACTCTTTTTCAAAATAGTTGAGTCTACATAGGGCGAAGACAAACGAAACGTTGTTTTGCTGTGGCCAAACATGGGGTTTTAACAGAAATCTATGGACCCCTGGTGTGTGTTTTTGCGGTTTCGCGGTAATTTAGCCGCCATGAAAAGACAATTATCAGCGATAGACAAACTTAAAGTGATTATCACATTGTTTGTAAACAACCACTTATAAAGCTTATCTTATTCAGTTTTAATCACATATTTAGATTGAAAACACTTATATCATTTACTTCAATAACTGTTAACTACATCGAGTCGACGCGCACGCTTACAAAATGAACAAATTTTCCAAAAGTTCACAAACACGGGGTAAAATAATCTTCTCTCGTTTAAAACGATCTATTCTCTCTATATATTTACTCCTGTTCAACAAAACCGAATATCGTGACCGAAGCGTCCTTTCTTTTGTCCAACAGCTGTTTCAGAATAGTGCTGAAGATTAATTAATTCAAGTTCGCTGCCGGCAAATATTATCAAAGTCTGCAAGTAATATGTCATGATAGCGATCTTTTCCTGCCGCTGTTTCACGGTTGTTACTTCAAAAATGCTTTAAAGATCCCTTTATTATAAAACTTTGTTTGCTGACCATTTGAATTCAAGAGCTTTCTTAACTTCTTTATAGCTCGCATAGAAAGCTATGTTTCACCAGGGGCAAATTTCGCCCCTCGTTAATTAGGCGGGTCGCGGGAAAAAAACCTCCAAAGAAAAGAAAACCGCTAAATATTGTGTGCAAAAAAATGGTTGATAGCAATCAAAATAAATTGTGCGGCAGCAAAATCACAGACTGCCTCTTCGTCCACTGTTTCCAGATCGAACAAAGTTTAGAAGTGATGGTTTTTGCATAAGGAGTAAAACTGGGGAGCCTGGAGAAAAACCTACAGATCAGGGATCGTGCTTAGGTCTAGCCTGCGAACAGGCTCACCTTGGGGCACGCGCGAAAGCAACAACGGGGCACGCGCGACTCGCGATAAGACGGGGAGGAGACTGGTGGAGACGCGCCAATAAAGTGAGCTCCTGTCGCGGCTTCGCTGCTCCCGTGTCGCTCCCGCGCGTGCCCCAAAGTGAGCCTGCTCGCAGGCTAGGTTAGGTCACATTGTGGGCTCAACAAAGACCGGATTCGAGAAGGTGGCGGAAATCGAGCCTAGTAACATTGGTGATAGGCGAGCTCTCTGACAGCTGCGCCATTCCTTCTCTAGACTGTGAACAGTCCTTTAAGTTTTTTCTCCTCAGTCCGTTGAGCG